>NW_019949721.1:0-10192 GCF_002910315.2 Salvelinus sp. IW2-2015 | reverse complement strand
AGATGATACAGCCATGTCATAATACTACGTTTAGATGATACAGGACACACAGCCATGTCATAATACTACGTTTAGATGATACAGGACATACAGCCATGCATGAATAACATCTACGTAGGGGTTGCATCACTGCCTGCTATGTCAACTGCTCGGCCTCCGACCGCAAGGGCACTACAGAGGGTAGTGTGAACGGCCCAGTACATCAATGGGGCCAAGCTTCCTGCCATCCGGGACCTCTATACCAGGCGGTGTCAGAGGAAGGCCCTAAAAATCGTCAAAGACTCCAGCCATCCTAGTCGTAGACTGTTCTCTCTGCTACCGCACGGCAAACGGTGCCGGAGCGCCAAGTCTAGGTCCAAAAGGCTTCTTAACAGCTTCTACCCCCCAAGCCATAAAACTCCTGAACAGCTAATCAAAGGGCTACCCAGACCCCTCCTCTACGCTGCTGCTACTACTCTCTGTTTATTATCATCTATGCATAGTCACTTTAACTCTACCTACATGTACATATTACCTCAATTACCTTGACACCGATGCCCCTGCACATTGACTCTGTACTGTAACCCCCTGTATATAGCCTCGCTATTGTTATTTTACTGCCATGCCATGTGCAGACCGTGTAGATAACAAAGCAAAGCACCACAGCATTGAGAGGTACAGTCTAACACATCATAGAACTAGTACGTAAGACATGGAATTAACTAAATGCACAGAAAATGAATGAACACCATCCCTAATAACATAAGACCAGTCACTAGAACAAAACTACGATGGACTGACAGGGAAGACCGCCTATGTCTACTGAACAACAATATAAACTCAACATGTACATTGTTGGTCCCGTGTTTCATGAGCTGAAATAAATAAAATAAATCCAGAAATGTTCCATATGAACAAAAAAGGCTTATTTCTCAAATTTGGGGCACAAATTTGTTTACATCCCTGTTAGTGAGCATTTCTCCTTTGTCAAGATAATCCATCCACCTGACAGGTGTGGTGTCTCAAGAAGCTGATTAAACAGCACGATCATTACACAGGTGCACCTTGTGCTGAGGACAATCAAAGGCCACTTTAACATGTGCTGTTTTGTCACACAACACAATGCCACAGATGTCTCAAGGTTTTGAAGGAGTGGGCAATTGGCATGCTGACTGCAGGAATGTCCACCAGAGTTGTCGCCAGATAATTTAATGTTMATTTCTCTACCATAAGCCGCCTCCAACGTTGTTTTGGAGAATTTAGCAGTACATACATCTGCCCCCCCCTCGGATGAGTCTCAATCCATCACATCCGCCGATGTCGCACTTCCTCATCTGTGCTGAAAGGTGACAGCGCTATAGCGGTGTCTGTCAGACCATGAGACAACCCGAACATCGSTCTTCTCACAAAATGGTGTGTAGCGTCCGAACGATTTGGCCTACAAACTATTATGACCCCTCTATGGAAAGATGAGACCCTCACGAACACAGTGTTTTTTTTTTTTGCTTCTCGACCTCCACAAGTGTCAGGAGACTATTCTGAAGTCTGTACAGCCGATCTGCCAGCTTCTGTCTGTAGCGTCCGAACGGTTTGGGCTACCCACTAATATGACCCCTCTCTGGAAAGGTGAGACTCTCACGAACACGTATATTGATCTAGGACACCCACAGGCCTCACAAGACTCGTCTGAAGGTCCCCTAGTACCAGTTGGAAAAATGAATGGACCTCTATATGGACACGATTTAATTAAAATGTGGGGTTAAATACATGTCAAAAAACAAACACATTTCCTGATCTTTCTTACGTCTCTCAGATATAGGAGACACTAAATAATACATTTTCTTTTGATATTTGTGGGACTATCTGTTGTTCCATGTAGTGAATCTATTATTCAATGGGTCCGTATGGGCTAATAGCAGTAAGGCCCCAAAAACCATTTCCAAGGCATCGCTAAATTTTCCCTTTTAACTCAATTCCATATAGCTTAGTAGAATCCCCCCCGGCTTAGACTCTGATGGGTTTATTTGTATGTAAATACATTTAGTCAAATGTAAAAAAAAAAAAGAGAGATATTTTTGTCTCTAATGTCTTTGTCATTATGTGTCGGTCCTAGGAAAACTGGCTGGGGATCCTAATCAAATCGATTTTTTTTTCTCTCCAAAAAAAGGTTATTTTCAAACACACTTTGATTTGTGGCTAATTTTCACAAAGAGAGACAGGAGAGAGCATAAGCTGGACCAATCAAGATGAGCATTAGACCGCCCACTGCAGCTCTGCCGTTTAATCAGCTAAAGTTATAGTAATTACAGTAATTCTCTTTAAATTCCCAGGTTATCCAAAATACAGTTGGAATATTCATGGAAAATCTGGTAATTTGGGGAAAGTTCCAGGTATTTTGCAACCCTAGCCAGGGGGGGCAAGAGGTTGCTGGTCAGCAATGTTCCCTAAAAAAAGAATTCAGCACTGAGCAAATTTCAGGTCTGCTGAGCGTTAACTTGAACCTTGTGAAAACTCTGTGAAACTTCCAGCGAGCGTTTATTGTGAACACTGAGGCTGTACCCGCTTTAAGTTACAGTTTTCACAGTGGTCAAGTAGGCTACTGTGTCTATTTGATCATAATGTAGGGCCTACCAGGGTGGCCTACCATCAAAAATAATGGAGAAAATGCATCCCATAACATTAAAACATGGAAATAGCTGTTCTATCATTCTGCCCACAGTAGCAGCCAACGTGTGGTGTTCAATGTAGGCCTACATTCCATGAGACTTTTGATAAAAATAATGCAGGGCTTGACATTAACCTGATTATCCACTTGTCCTTCAGACAAGGAGGTGACAATTACTCTCATGTTGTGTTTCGATGCAAGAAACCACTTTTCAAAATAAAATGCATTATTATTCCCAAACCATTATTACAGAGAATCAGACAAATTATGCTAACCTCTGCCTATAGGCTACTTAGCTTATTCAAGCCTGCCTCAAAATATAACACTGCCCCTTGAAGATAAAATAAAAATAAAAAAAATAAAAAAAATATTTAACTGACTCACTTTTCCAAAATGGCTAGAAATGTACATGTTTTGTGTCCTTTTTGGAAGCAACCACTCCTCCACTGCTGACTACAAATTATCTATAACGGGGCTAATAACTCACTAACTAGCAAAGGATATGAACAAAATGTGCCCACGTGGCTACATGCAGCTCTTTCTTTGATCTCAAAACAAACTCATCTACTGACGAACACACCGCTCATCCTGTAAACACAGTCCAGTTCTAAGTGACTGGCACAGATCCATATATGGCAGTGGTCTATTTGCATACAGGGATACTGCAGGTCTCAATTTGATCTAAAACAAGTAATATAGGAGCAAGTAAATGGGTAATGTACAATGTCTTGTATGATGTCATGTTTTTTTTCTGATGTCAGAGGCTTGCTGGTCAGTGACCAGAACAGATGTCTAAATACATCTGGAATGTAGGGGCGGGTGGGGCCTATAAGTAGTGCCAAACACATCATTCAGGTTTCTCTGGTATCTGTCCACGCATCCCAATTGGACACCCAATTGTGGACTGAGTGACACACACAGAGAACACGGTGGACTGAGTGACACACAGAGAGAACACGGTGGACTGAGTGACACAGAGAGAACACGGTGGACTGAGTGACACACAGAAGAGAACACGGTGGACTGAGTGACACACAGAGAAAACACGGTGGACTGAGTGACACACAGAGAACACTGGAGTACACGGTGGACTGAGTAGAGAGAGACACGGTGGACTGAGTGAGAGAGAACATGAAAGACCGCGCAATAGCAGTGGGGTGCTGAGGTAAAGTACGGAACGGTTCTGTTATCTACTGTACACCGTCAATATCTGCGTCCCAAATAGCACCTTATTCCCTACGTAGTGCACTAATTTTGACCAGAGCCCATAGAGAAGTGTGCCATCTGGGAGGCATGCTATGTCAACATACCCCTGGATGCTCTCTTCATTGAATTCACCAGCAAGTACATGCAGTACATTACCCATCAAGAATGAGATTTCACCTTTTCTACTGTCAATTTGAGAAAGAGCGAAGAGGGCGAGAAGAGAGACAGCGAGATGAGAAGAGACAGCGAGGCGAGAGAGAGAGACAGACGAGCGAGAGAGAGACAGCAGGAGCAGAGAGCGAGAGAGAGACAGCGAGCGAGCAGAGCACGAGCAGAGAGAGACAGCGAGCAGAGAGAGACAGCGAGCAAGAGAAGACGCAGCGTGAGGAGATGAAGTATTGTCGATGTGTCGAAGTAAACGAGTATGATCGAGTCATGTAGTAGATGTTTAATGTCTTGTCTACTGTGCTCTTTGCCCTCAGAGATGATAAAGTCGCTCAGCCTCTCCACCTACTCTCCTCAGACGGGTTTCCTTTTTATGACGGGATGATGTTAGGAGTACTGTGTCAAAAGAGAGAGAGATTGGAGGGATAGAAGGGGGACGGAGGGAGAGAGATTGGAGGGATATGAAGGGGGACGGAGGGAGAGAGATTGAGGGACAGAGGGGGGACGGAGGGAGGGAGATTGGGGGACAGAGGGGACGGAGGGAGAGATTGGAGGGACAGAGGGGACGGAGGGAGAGAGATTGGAGGACGAGAGGACGGAGGGAGAGAGATTGGAGGACAGAGAGAGGGCGGAGGGAGGAGGAGGTAGAGAGAGAATTGGAGGGATAGAGGGAGAGAGATTAGAGGGGAGAGATATTGAGGGAGAGAGATTAGAGGGAGAGAGATTAGAGGGAGAGAGGGAGGGCGGAGGAGAGAGATTGAGGGGGACAGAGGAAGGGTAAGGGTTAGTGATGAGAGAAAGTAGAAACGGAAAGAGAGAATGAAGAGAAGAGAGAATGAAGAGAAACAGTTGAGAAACAACAACGATGGCGCTGACAGACGTGGCAACGCAGCTCCATGTCAGTGTATATAAGAGCCATCTGAGCGCTCGGCCATCGCTGTGGGACGGGTTCATTTAATAGCCTGTTAGTTGTGTAGGTTCACTGCCCCATAAAGAACACTGTCACCCTCTAATTCATGTGTTTGCCCAGTGGGGGAAACAAACAACTGCCCATATGGCAGCCTAGTCCATATAGCTCTACTTAGACCAGGGCCCACAGGGCTAGGGTTAGTTACCCACAGGGCTAGGGTTAGTTACCACATAGGGTTAGTTACCCATAGTGCTAGGGTTAGTTACCCATAGATTAGGGTTAGTTACCCATAATGCTAGGGTTAGTTACCCATAGGGCTAGTACCATAGGCTAGTTACCCATAGGGCTAGGGCTAGTTACCCATAGGGCTAGGGATAGTTTACCCATAGGGACAGTGCTATTACCAATAGGGTTAGTTACCCTTAGGGATAGTTCTAGTTACCCATAGGGATAGTTACCCATAGGGATAGTGCTAGTTACCAATATGGTTAGTTCTAGTACCCATAGGACTAGTGCTAGTTACCAATAGGGTTAGTTACCCATAGTGCTAGTTACAATAGGGTTAGTTACCCATAGTGCTAGTTACCAATAGGGTTAGTTACCCATAGTGCGTTTACCAATAGGGTTAGTTACCCATAGGGATAGTTCTAGTTACCAATAGGATTAGTTATCCATAGGGATAGTTCTAGTTTACAATAGGGTTAGTTACCCATAGGGATAGTGGTAGTAGCCCATAGGGATAGTTACCCATAGGGATAGTGCTAGTTACCCATAGGGTAGTTACCCATAGGGATAGTTCAGTTACCCATGGGATAGTTACCCATCGGATAGTTACCCATCGGATAGTTCTAGTTACCCATAGGGTTAGATACCCACAGGATAGTGCAGTTACCATAGTGCTGTACTATGCTGTTACCCAGATAGTGCTAGTTACCCATAGGGATATGTGCTAGTTACCCATAGGATAGTGCTAGTTACCCATAGGGATAGTGCTAGTTACCCATAGGGATAGGGAGTTACCCATAGGGATAGGGCTAGTTACCCATAGGGATAGTTACCCATAGGGATAGTTACCCATAGGATAGTTACCCATAGATAGTACCATAGGGATAGTTACCATAGGGACAGTTACCCATAGGGATAGTTCTAGTTACCAATATGGTTAGTTACCCATATGGATAGTTCTATTTACAATAAGGTTATTACCCATAGGGATAGTTCTAGTTACCCATAGGGATAGTGCTAGTTACCAATAGGGTCAGTTACCCATAGGATAGTTCTAGTTACCATAGTTCTAGTTACCCATAGGGATAGTTCTAGTTACCCATAGGGTATAGTTTACCCATGGGATAGTGCTAGTTACCCATAGGGTTAGTTACCCATAGGGATAGTGCTAGTTACCAATTGGGTTAGTTACCCATAGGGATAAGTACCAATAGGGTTAGTTACCATAGGATAGTGCTAGTTACCCATAGGGTTAGTTACCCATAGGATAGTTCTAGTTACCCATAGGGATAGTTACCCATAGGGATAGTTATAGTTACCACTAGGGATAGTTATAGTACCCATAGGGATAGTTATAGTTACCCATAGGGTTAGTTACCCAAAGCGGTCAGGGCTAGTTACCCATAGGGATAGTTCTAGTTACCAATAGGGTTAGTTACCCATAGGGTTTAGGCCTGATTTCCAAAAGCATCTGAAGGTTAAGTTCATCGTTAAAACCTTCGGAGGAGCATCCATAAATATCCAAGCCGTTTCCCAAAACCATCTCTATTAACGTAGCACTTGAAACGCTCGTAATCTGACCGCCTGCCTCAGACGACTCACAGAACAAGCTAATTAACCGCCTGCCTCAGACGACTCACAGAACAAGCTAATCTGACCGTCGCCTCAGACGACTCACAGAACAAGCTATCTAACCCCTGCCTCAGACGACTCACAGAACAAGCTAATCTAACCCCCTGCCTCAGACGACTCACAGAACAAGCTAATCTGACCGCCTGCCCAGACGACTCACAGAACAAGCTAATCTGCGCCTGCCTCAGACGACTCACAGAACAAGCTAATTAACCCCTGCCTCAGACGACTCACAACAAGCTAATCTAACCCCTGCCTCAGACGACTCACAGAAAAGCTAATCTGACCGCCTGCCTCAGACGACTCACAGAACAAGCTAATCGACCGCCTGCCTCAGACGACTCACAGAACAAGCTAATCTGACCGCTGCCTCAGACGACTCACAGAACAAGCAATCTAACCGCCTGCCTCAGACGACTCACAGAACAAGCTAATCTAACGCCTGCCCAGACGACTCACAGAACAAGCTAATCTAACCCCTGCCTCAGACGACTCACAGAACAAGCTAATCTAACCCCTGCTCAGACGACTCACAGAACAAGCTAATCTAACCGCCTCCTCAGACGACTCACAGAACAAGCTAATCTAACGCCTGCCTCAGACGACTCAACAGAACAAGCTAATCTAACCGCCTGCCTCAGACGACTCACAGAACAAGCTAACCGCTGCCTGCACCTGCCTTCACGTGACGACTCACAGACAGAATCTAACGCGGCCTCAGAGACTCACAGAACAAGCTAATCTACAAGCTGCCAGCATCATCAAAGCTACTACCCGCACTGCCTCGAGACTCACAGAAAACAAGCTAATCTAACCCCTGCCTCAGACGACTCCAACAGAATCTACGCACTGCCGATGACAGACTACTACGCTAATCTAGGACCGCCTGCCTCAGACGACTCACAGAACAAGCTAATCTAACCGCTCAGCCTCAGACAGAGCTTCACAGACGAACAAGCTAATCTAACCGCCTGCCTCAGACGACTCACAGAACAAGCTAATCTAACCGCCTTGCCTCAGACGACTCACAGAACAAGCTAATCTAACCGCCTGCCTCAGACGACTCACAGAACAAGCTAATCTAACCCCTGCCTCAGACGACTCACAGAACAAAGACTTAATCTAACCGCCTGCCTCCAGACGACTCACAGAACAAGCTAATCTACACCCCTGCCTCAGACGACTCACAGAACAAGCTAATCTAAACCCCCTGCCTCAACGACTCACAGAACAAGCTATATCTAACCCCCCTGCCTCAGACGACTCACAGAACAAGCTAATCTAACCGCCTGCCTCAGACGACTCACAGAACAAGCTAATCAGTGCGTCATTAGATGTTTTCCTGTTGCCCTCCCGTGTCACTATATACACAGATTATACAGCGATCCCTGCTACACACAGAACCACACGGTCCATCCATCTGTCTGTTCACTGATCATTTCAGAACAAAGCTGACTACATAAAGTTGTCAGTGTCTTTGTAATTGATACAAACAATGCAACATATAAAAGATATGGTTGAAATGAAAACCCGGTCGACTGCRTTAATATAAAAATACAGTATTTCAGTCAGATTGAAATACATTTCATGTTCAATCAATGCAGTTCTATTTTGCTACTTGTAGGCTACTGTGTAATTTGTCTCAATATATTTCATGATGTGAAGCCCAATGTGCCAAATCTGTGATACAGTGAAAAATACATTTGAGGTGGGCACAAGAATAAGCCGCTTCAATATTTGCAGCCATAGGTGGTAATAGGACCTGATCCGTGATCAGTATTGTGTAATAATTATACATGTTATGGTAAGATTTGAATGGAGGAATCTGATCCGAGAGCAGCGTTCCCTTTCCTTCGTTACCATCAGTGTCGACAAAACGCTCTAACGGCACACTTCTCGCTGAGAATTCTGGGAAACGCATGTTACATGTGTAACCTTTATTTAACTAGGCAAGTCAGTTTAAGAACAAATTCTTATTTACAATGACGGCCAATCCAGTGGGTTATAACTGCCTTGTTCAGGGGGCAGAACAACCAATTTTTACCTTGTCAGCTCGGGGATTCGATCCAGCAACCTTTCGGTTACTGGCCCAATGCTCCAACATCTTCGGCCGTTGTAGGAAAGATGCATCATTAAAACACTAGGAAGTCTAAATTCCATCACTATTGGTGAAGTGGGCACTGGGCCCTATGGGCGCTAGTGCACTATATAGGGATTAGGGGATGCATTTAGGACAGAGCTGTAGTAGCATTTCTCATGCTACACAGCCTCCAGCACAGCAGACCTACAGACATTAAAATAAACAACTTCCCTATGAGAATAGGAAAGAAAAGTTCATGTCTCAACAACCTGTAGTGATAGGAGAGAATCCTGACTATAACAACCTGTAGTGATAGGAGAGAATCCTGACTATAACAACCACCTGTAGTGAAGACAGGAAGAAATCTGATTATAAGACACTGTAGTGCAGGAGAGATCTGATATAACAACCACCCGCCTTGGTCAAAAAAAAAGTTGATAGGGAGAATGCCTGACTATAAAACACCTGTAGTGAATAGGAGAAGAATCCTGACTATAACACCACCTGTAGTGATAGGAGAGCATCCTGACTATAAAATGTAGTGGATAGAGAGAATCCTGACTATAACCACCTGTAGTGAAGGAGAGAATCCTGACTATATACAACCTGTAGTGCAGGGAGAATTGAACTATAACAACCACCTGTAGTGATAGAAGAGAATCCTGATATGAACAACCTGTAGTTGATTAGGAGAGAATCCTGTACTATAAACCACCTGTATGATAGGAGAGAATCCTGACTATACCACCTGTAAGTGATAGGAAGGATTGATATACCACCTGTAGGTGAAGGAGAGAATCCTGAATTATCAAACCCTGTATGACAGGAGAGAATCCTGACTATAACAACCAACCTGTAGTTGATAGGAGAGCAACTGACTATAACAACCTGTAGTGATAAGGAGAGAATCCGAATAAGAACAACCTTAGTGATAGGAGAGAATCCTGAACTATAAGCAACAAACTTTAGTGATAGGAGAGAATCTGACTATAACAACCTGTATGACAGAGAGAATCTGACTATACAAACTGTAGTGAAGGAGAGAACCTGACTATAACAACACCTGGTGTGATAGGAGAGAATCCTGACTATAAAGACTGCTAGTGACAGGAGAGAATCTGACTAAACACAACCTGTAGTGCAGGAGAGAATCCTGACTTATAACAACGCTGTGTGGAAGGAGAGGAATCCTGACTATACGAACACCTGTAGTGCTAGGAGAGAATCCTGACTATTAACAAAACCTGTCAGTGACAGGAGGAATCCTGACTATAACAATCCACCTGTGTGATAGGAGAGAATCCTGACTATAACAAACCTGTATGATAGG
>NW_019949720.1:0-10196 GCF_002910315.2 Salvelinus sp. IW2-2015 | reverse complement strand
CTAGCCTTACATGTGCCAGCAGCTTAGTAACACTCTGCAGGTAGTCTATGTGTAGCCCTGATTTACCTCAACGATGACCTAGGTACATGCGCGTCAGGCTAGGTCTCGGTTATGTGCACTGTTCTAGGGTTCAAGAATAGCTCAGCTACATGGTCTCACGGCTTAGTCTAGTGTTATGTGGCCATCGCTCTATACAGATGTAGCATACATAGTGCAAGGCCTTGAGATCTCAGGTGTGATATGTGACCTGCTTTACAGCAATGGCCTAGCTGTAAAACAGGTCGATACAGGTAGGCTACAAGTGTCTCATGTGCCTGTTACAGCATGTACCTATACATGGTCAGGCTAGTCTGCGCTGTTATTGGCCTGTATTACACAGCATGTAGGCTATCATTTCAGGGCTGCTAGATACTCGGATGTGTATTGTGCTACTGTTTACAGACATGGCTAGCTACATGTCAGTGGCTACAGTATCGTCGTTAGGACTGCTTGCTGGACTGATCTACAGATGCTGAGCTATTCAAATGTGCTCATGGCAAGTCGTGGATCTAGTTCTCGCCCTTCATTCTTACAGATGCTTATGTTACCACTATGGTTCAGGCCTAAGTCTTCCTGCTCTCTCATTATCCTTCTTCTGGTTTTTGTATACAGGAGATGACTAACTACATCTGGTCCAGTGCAAGTGCTCTAGAGATTTTATATGCAGTCTGTTTATAAGAATGGCGGCATGCTAACGGATCTTGTTCAGGTAGTGCTTGTGTCATGTGATCATGCCATGTTGTCTTCGTTCTATCAGATTGCGTTAGCTACAACTGTCAGTTGCAGAATATCTGGTAGCTAGTTATTATGCGCTTGATTTTAGCTAAGGCTATGATGCACTAGCTACCAATAGGGCGTATGTCTGGGTTGTTATATGCCTCTGTTTACGAGCACTGTGCGTAGCTTAACAGACTTGCCTATGATTCAGAACCATAGTCTGCTGTGTAGCTAGTTTTCTTTATGGCTGTGTTTATTCTAGTGTTAATGCCTTTGAGTTCTATCAGGTATCCGGACGTAAGATCTTGCTAGCTGTAGTATCATACTCGACACTGTTCTTTAGTAGACTGACTACGCGTTTACATGGGGTCTTCAGGTAGCCTGTATTACAGCTGGCTTCTTGAGCCACTACATAAGTTATAAGGACGTTCTTGGAGTTTGCTTTTTATTTACCACTGCATGTCAGGCTGCTATCTTCTGTATTAACCCACTGATCACCTCTTGTCAACTACGAAACCTTGGACATGTCAGCTCGGCAATAAAGTCTTTTGGTTTAGCATTGTGACAACTGAAGGAGCTGCAAATTACCACACCTGTTAATGGGTGATATTATGAATTCCAGCAATCTAGGTCGTTGACTATCCATAATGAAGCGCTGGTTGAGAGAGTGCGCCAAGTAAGGTTGATCGTGTTGCAAGGTAAGCTTGATGCATATATCATCAAGGGCAGCGACGGGTGTTGTGTACTTTGAAAATATATATAATCTAGCTTGATATTGTTTCATATAGCTCTTTGTTTTAGTTACTTAAACAGTCAGTACTGATTGTCAATACCGTAGTACCAGCCACATGTCAATACGCTGTTGTAGCTCGCTGCTGAACTTAGTTGATGCAATACCCTGTTTACAGAGTACCAGCCTAACGTCAATACGGACAGCTTACCAGCAACTATCATATGTCTAGCAACTTACAGTAACCAGTTATCGCTCGAGGTCATGTTCGTAATTAACGTGCAGTGTTTATCACAGCCAAATCCTCATATGGCATACATGATCAAATAGCGCTAGTCTGGTGTGAGTAACCAGTTAACTCCTCTTAGTTCATAATACTAGTCTGAACCCAGACTATGTATTTCAGCTAGATTGCTACAATCGTCAGGTAGTTTGTTATATGCACGTTTATTTAAACCATGACGTACTTAGTATGTCAAACATGTCCGAGCTATTAGCCTCGCCATCGTATGGTCAATACTAAGTGACCCGTAGCACTTCAGTATTATTGCACACCTGGCTTACGGATGCTAGCGACACTGTCCAGCCGCCTAGCATACTCAACTGGGTGTGATATGCGTTTACCAGATGCGCGATACCATTGACTCAAGCCAAAGACTGTGCGTCTCAGAGTCTTTGCAGCTAAGTATATCCGAGCACCTGTCTGTCTTTAACATATTGCTAGACTCAACTGTTAGCATGGTAGTCTCGGTTTATATGCTGTTGACAGACTAGCTTACACACAGGGCTTACTCAGGGCTAGTGTTCCTATGGCTAGTTATTAGAGCCCCATGGATCTCTTTGTATCAATTAACAAGTAACCAGCAATCGATGATCTTTCATAACCAAGTACCTAGGCTCAGCAGTCTTTCATTGTGGCCAAATTTAACCAAGTATACGCACTGTACGCTTTGTACCACGATTATGTGTCATAGTCGAGCGCGACCCAGCGACCCGCCGAGACCAAAGCAGGAAGAGTGACCACAAGGACAAAAAGTCCTGTCGATTACCCGTGAGATAAACGAGGTACAACGGAAGATTACTGTGTCCCAATGTACACCAAGTAGCCGCAGGAAGTGAAGCCTTATGTCAAATACGGAAAGTTTGACCCAGACGAAGCGACTCCAAAGCTGGCGTGACACCACAACACGTGTGCAAAAAAATAAGTTCAATGGTTAAGGGTCAACCTCAGGTGATCTCGTTACTGGACTATACAACGACTTACTCTCAAAAGTACCCTATTCCTCACCACATACCAGTAGCAGACCAGAGCCACACAGATGCAAACATAGACACTGTCACTCCAAGCCACAGTACCATATCAGGTATGTTCCACACAAGACACCAGTAACCCCAACAGTATCACCATATCACTGTACACTAGCAAAAGACTACAAAGTAAACGACCCACCAGCACCTGCAACTCCACACACAATCCAAGCCTCAATACCACGGCAGTACCCACTATGTCATACAGTACCAGCCCTATACGTCACTACTAGTACCCAGCCACTATGTCAAATACCCCCAAGCCCAACCCACCAGAACGTCCCACCAGCACCGTACACCTTAGTTCAACCTAAACCCAACGAGTGAGCCAGCACCAATATGGGCATAAGCCATGTACGCAGCACATCCCTGATCTAAATCACCAGTACACCCATGCTGGCGACACAGTCTCGCTCCAATACGGACCCCAAAGTACCCCGAGATACCGTATGAAGGTCCCCTAGCGGGAGTACCCGCACATATCGCCTCTCAAATACACCAATGTCCCCCCACCCACGCCACGTATGGCGAATACAGTACCAGCACTAAATGTCAATACAGTACCAGCACTATGTCAAACAGTACCACACTATGTCAATACAGTACCAGCACTATGTCATAACATAGTACAGACGCTATGTCAATACAGTACCCGCAGCTGTGTCACATAGAGTATCCAGTACTATGTCAACAGTACCTAGCCAGCACGAGTACTACAGTACCAGCACTATGTCAAGTACAGTACCAGCACTATGTCAATACAGTACCAGCACTATGTCATACCAGTACCAGATAGCTAATGTCAATACAGTACCAGCACTATGTCAATACAGTACCAGCACCTATGATCACTACCAGTACCAGCACTCATGTCAAACAGTACCAGCACTATGTCAATACCAGTACCAGCACTATGTCAATACAGTACCAGCACTATGTCAATACATACCAGCACTATGTCAATACAGTACAGTCACTATGTCAATACAGTACCAGCACATGTCAATACAGTACCAGCACTATGTCAATACAGTACCAGTACTATGTCATAAGCCTTACAGACAGTACCAGCACTATGTCAATACAGTACCAGCACTATGTCAATACAGTACCAGACTATGTTATACAGTACCAGCACTATGTCAATACAGTACCAGCACTGTGTCAATACAGTACCAGTACTATGTCAATACAGTACCAGCACTATGTCAATACAGTACCAGCACTATGTCAATACAGTACCAGCACTATGTCAATACAGTACCAGCACTATGTCAATACCAGTACCAGTTACTATGTCAATACAGTACCAGCTGATGAAACTGAGTTTGCACAACCAAATAATTTCCTGCGCAAACTGTCAGAAACAGTCTCAGGGAAGCTCATTCGTGTGCTCGCGTCATCCTCACCAGGGTCGTGACCGACTCACCTTCGATGGCCACTGGAGAAGTGTGCTCTTCACGTATTAATCCACGTTTCAACTGTACCGGGCTGATGGCGAGCGGTTCTTGAGCTGATGGTGAGCGGTTTGCTGATGGTGAGCGGTTTGCTGATGTCAATACTGTGAACAGAGTTCCCCATTGTGCGGTGGGGTTATCTATGGGCAGGCGTAAGCTACGGACAACCAACACAATTGCATTTTATCAATGGCAATTTTAATGTAGAGAGATACCGTGGCCCATCGTCGTGCCATTCATTTAATTTGTTATTTATTTAATTAGGCAAGTCGCAAGTCAGTTAAGAACAAATTCTTATTTATAATGACGGCCTACCCCGGCCAAACACGGACGACGCTGGCCCAATTTTGCGCCACCCTATGGGACTCCCAATCACAGCCGGATGTGATACAGCCTGGATTCAGCCCAGGGAATGTAGTGACGCCTCTTGTACTGAGATGCAGTGCCTTAGACCGCTGCGCCACTCGGGAGYCAAAATTCATCCACCGCCATCACCTCATGTTTCAGCATGATAATGCACGGCCCCACGTCGCAAGGATATGAACACAATTCCTGGCAGCTGAAAATGTCCCAGTTCTCCCACGGCCTGCATCCTCATCAGACATGTCACCCACTGAGCATGTTTGGGATGCTCTGGATCGACATGTTTGACAGCGTGTTCCAGTTCCCGCCAATATCCAGCAACTTCTCACAGCCATTTATATTGTATTTGTTTTATTTAACATTGAAGAGTGGGACATTCCACAATCAACAGCCTGATCAACTCTGTGCGAAGGAGATGCGCTGCACGAGGACAATTGTGGTCACAACAGATACTGACGCGTTTTCTTATCCACGCCCCTTTTTTAAAAGTATCTGTTACCAACAGATCTGTATTCTCAGTCACGTGAAATATATTGATCAGGGCCTAAAATATTTTCATTTCAATTGACTGATTTCCTTATATTCCTGTAACTCACTAAAATCTTWGAAATTGTTGCGTTTATATTTATGTTCCAGTGTACCTTGCAACTCGGTTTGTGTTTGCGCAGTGACAAGAGCAAGCTAACACCAAACAACATGACAGCAGCGGGGTACGACGGACAGAAGCAGGCGGAGAACAGTGTTCTTTCCCCGGCTTGACTCTGTTCTGAACACCCCGGTGCTGGGTCTTACCTGGCTTGTTTGATCAAACTCTCTGTTCCTGCTGAATACATCGTAGCCGTGCAGACGAGTTGTAAATTGTCCGCTGGGGAAACATGTCCGACTGACAATCACGTGAATCCTCTACTAGTTCCGCGWTGTCAGCGAGTCTGCCGTTAACATCGTGACGTATTTCATTACGCTGTAGTTTTTAACCGTTATTTAACTAGGCAAGTCAGAACAAATACTTATTTACAATGACGGCCTACCCCGGCCAAAACCGGACGATGCTGGGCCAATTGTGCGCCGCCCTATAGGGTCCCCATTCATGGCCGTATGTGATACATCCTGGATTTGAACCAGGGACTGTAGTGATGCCTCTTGCACTAGAGATGCAGTGCCTTAGACCGCTGCGCCACCCGGACATCTTCACGGACGTGGTCACTGTTCCAGGGACATCAGCGTATACAAAATCCAATATGGCTGCCAACGAATTACAAAAATATACATATTATTTTGTATTATTATTATTTTATTAACATCAAATCGATACAAAAAGTATATGGGGAACACAAGTATATATATAGAATATACAAAGGACATTTGGTCTAAGGGCGGGGCTAGGGGCGGGGCTAAGGGCGGGGCTAAGGGTACAATATCACAACGACCTTAACATACACACTGATAATTCTAACAGCTTTTTTGTCACCAGAGTATTTAATTGTCTTAAAATAATGTTCAATTTATTTTTGCAAGGTAATAAAATGTTTTGTTTGTAAATGTACATTTGTGAATATGAAATTTGGTCAAAAGAATAATGAAATGAATTACATAAAATAGTTTCAACTTCTTTCTATCCTAAGTAAAGAATCCAAGCAGTACATCTCTCCATAATAGTGTAAAATCTTCATAAATGTGTTTGATTATAAATCTACATGAATACAATGCCCCAAAAAGACACAACACTGTTTCTTAAGCTGCTCTGACAGCTGATGCTTAAAGCTAGTGAGGGAGATATAAGTCTCCAGCTTCAGTGATTTTTGCAATTTGTTCCAGTCATTGGCAGCAGAGAACTGGAAGGAAAGGCGGCCAAARGAGGTGTTGGCTTTGGGGATGACCAGTGAGATATACCTGCTGGAGCGCGTGCTACGGGTGGGTGTTGCTATGGTGACCAGTGAGCTGAGATAAGGCGGGGCTTTACCTAGCAAAGACTTATAGATGACCTGAAGCCAGTGCGTTTGGCGACGAATATGTAGCGAGGACCAGACAACGAGAGCATACAGGTCGCAGTAGTGGGTAGTATATGGGGCTTTGGTGACAAAACGGATGGCACTGTGATAGACTGCATCCAATTTGCTGAGTAGGGTGTTGGAGTAATGGTAATACTATTGCATTATCCTCTGGGTGGCGTCCTGGTAATACTATTGCATTATCCTCTGGGTGGCGTCCTGGTGATACTATTGCATTATCCTCTGGGTGGTGTCCCGGTAATACTATGAGTGCATGTAGTCCTCTGAGGGTGGTGTCCGCGGTACTACTATTGGCATTATCCTCTGGGTGGTGTCCCGGTAATGAAGACTATTGCATTATCTCGGCCCCACCTCCTGGAATGGGCCTGGTGATACCCATTGGCCAATTATCCTCTGGGTGGCGGTCCTGGAGGTGAGACTATTGCATTATCACTCTGGGTGGCGTCACTGGTAATAACTATGCATTATCCCCCTCTGGTGACGTCCTGGTAATACTATTGGCAGTTATCGCTCTGGGCTGGTGTTCCCGGGTGAATACTATTATAAAGGCATTAATCATATTGTTTATTAATAACATTTCATGTTCAAATTGGAGCACATTCATTAAAACAATAGCCATGGTATGTCCTTGTCAAATTGTAATGAAAGACATTACAACGTGCAGCTCTAGAGATGACCTGCAGGATCCAATACCTGTTAACAGATGAATACCTGCAGGATCAATACCTGTTAGAGATGACCTGCAGGATCAATACCTGTTAGAGATGACCTGCAGGATCAATACCTGTTAGAGATGACCTGCAGGATCAATACCTGTTAGAGATGACCTGCAGGATCAATCTGTTAGAGATGACTGCAGGATCAATACCTGTTAGATGACCTGCAGGGATCATACCTGTTAGAGATGACCTGCAGGATCAATACCTGTTAGAGATGACCGTGCAGGATCAATACCTGTTAGAGATGACCTGCAGGATCAATACCTTGTAGAGATGACCTGCAGGATCAATACCTGTTAGAGATGACCTGCAGGATCAATACCTGTTAGAGGATGACCTGCAGGATCACTGACAGTTGATCGCAGGATCAATACCGTGTTAGAGATGACCTGCAGGATAATATCTTAGAAATATTAGCGGGGCAATACATACCTGAGGACAATACCTGTTAGAGACTGACCTCACGCAGGATGCATACCATGTTAAGATGACCTGCAGGACGAAACTGTAAGAATGACTGAGATATGCACCTGTAGAGGAATACCTGGCGGTCATTACCGTTGAGCATACGCAGCCTGCTTGTAGATACCTAGATTCAAATCTGTTATAAGGCTGAGGGATATGTAGTGATCAGGCAAGTTAATGCCTGCACGATCATATGTTGCCTGAGGTGTACCGCGAATGACCTGCAGCGATCAAAACCTGCTTAGCGATGACCTCAGGATCAAATACCTGTTAGAGATGACAACCCTGTTGACGACGGAGCGTGCAGAATACCTTGTTAGAGAGATGACCTGCAGGACACATACTGTATAGAAAGATGATCCTGTCAGAATCAATTACCTGGTACGAGATGACCTGCAGGATTATATATACTGTTTAGAGAGTGATCCCTCAGCATACTGTATAAGATCGACCTGAGGATCAATACCTGTCTAGAAGATGATCTGCAGGATCAGAAGCCTGTAAAGAGAGATCAGAGGTCAATATGTTTAGATACCTGCAGCCATACTGTTAGAAGTATGCACCTGCAGGTATATCCTGTTAGAGATGACCTGAGGAGTAACTGGACCTAGAGAGACGCTGACAGGATCAGATATACCTGTTAGAGATGGACCTCACTACTGGATTCAATACACAGTTGGATGACTCAAGGATCAATACCTGTTTAGACGGAATTACCTGCAGGATCAATACCCGGTTTAGAGATGACACTGCGGACAGATACTGTTGGAGATGCCGACGCCTGCAGCGATCAATACGCGTTAGAAGACTGCGATCACTGTTAGAATACTAGGATCAATACCTGTTAGAGATGAGCTGCGAGGATCAATACTAGTTGAGATACCTCGGATCAATACCTGTTAGAGATGACGCTGCAGATAATCACCGTTAGAGTATGACCTGCAGGATCAACTATGGTTCGAGATGACCTACAGCAACAGTGAGAATCTCAACCAAAGGAATCAATGACCTTATAACGATGACCTGGCAGAATCAAACCTGTTAGAGATGACCTGACAGGATCATCCTGTAGGGAGAAGATGCCGGCTGCAGGATCAAGCAAGCGTAGAGATACCTGCAGGATCAATACCGTCATACTGCAGAGCTGACCTACAGGCAATTCATACGCTGTTCAGAATGACCTGCAGGATCAATAACGGACAGGGGATCAAATACTGTTACGAGATGCAACCTAAGTCAGGATGTCTATATTATCCTCTGGTGAAGAGCATGGAGCGCTGCAGGATCAATATGACCTGTTAGAGATGACTGCAGGATCAATACCTGTTAACAAATCCTCCACCAGGGTGATTCTCCATGGTTCCCCAAACGTCACTGCCAGGGTGATCTCCATGGTACCAAAACGTCAAGGCCAGGGTGAATTCTCCAATGTGTTCGCGCCCGCTGGAAACGTCCCTCCAGGTCACTCTCACGCATGCGCTGTAGCACAAAAATGTCAGGCCAGGTGATCCTAGCATATGGTTATCGAAGACACACCGATCAGTGTGGACCAGGTTGAATCTCCCAAGTGGTTAGTCAAAACGTCCAAGGGGCACCAGCGGTGAGTACATGCCCCTGGTTATCAAAAACGTCAGGCCAGGGTGAGTCTCCATGGGTATAACCCAAAACGTCACGAGCCATGGGTTGAATCCCTCCATGGTTACACTTGTCTAACACGTCAGGCCAGGGTGATCTGCCTCCATGGTTTATCAAAACGTCAGGCCAGGGTGCAGTCTCCATGGTTACCTACTATGCAAGACAACATGCGAGAGGGATATCTCTCTATGTGTATCTCTAAGCGAAAAATCAGGCGCAGGGGTAATCCCTCGCATGGTTCATCCTAAAAACATCTAGGCCAGTGTGTAGACATCCACTGGTCTGAGACAGTCTATATATCACACTGCACGGCGCCAGGGTGAGCCTCCATGTTACCAAACACACACGTGTAGCACCTCAGGCTCATGACGAGATCGTCCATGGTTACCTAATCAAAACACACTATGGGTAGCGCCTATCCAGATGGTTGAGCCCATTATTAAAAACCTATTCACGCCGAAGGGTGGATTCTCCATGGTTACCAGAAAAACGTCAGGACCCCAAGGGTGAGCCTCACATGGTTATACGCAAAACGTCAGGCAGCATGGACCACCACACACTGGTCTTGGACACTATGATACTCCTCACACAGCTCACACGACATCTCGCTGGTTGCACCGAGTAAGGGTGCCAGCGGAGCGCAGGCACCCGCTCCACGGGCGAAGCCACACAGCACCCACATCACACAGCCTTACCGGGACTTGATGTCAACCACCCAACAGCCGCCGCGCCACGACCCTCCAACAGGCAGGTG
>NW_019949719.1:8458-10201 GCF_002910315.2 Salvelinus sp. IW2-2015 | reverse complement strand
ACAGAGACACACAGAGAGGACAGAGACACACAGAGAGGACAGAGACACACACACAGAGCAGTCAGAGAGGACAGAGACACACAGAGAGGACAGGGAGACACAGAGAAGTCAGAGAGGACAGAGACACACAGAGAGGACAGAGACACACACACAGAGCAGTCAGAGAGGACAGAGACACACAGAGAGGACAGAGACAAACAGCGTCACACATAAATACAAACTAAGGCATAGCAGTAAGACGCCAAACAAACTGCATCAGCAAATTCTTACAATTCTTCAATAAATGACTTCTAATTGGCTATGAATGTTGTTTCAGCTAGGTAACACTGGTAGTATTGTACAACAGGGTCACAGAGAACTCAATTACTATTCTGCACGACTTACTAGGTTTCTGTTGACCTGAAATTCCAGTGATTTTGTGTCGATGTTGGACAACTTTCCCAGTGGGAACCTGGAACGAGATAAGAGTCAGTGAGGGTCCTTCTTTATTTCCCCRTAAAATGTGTCTAGTACACAGCGACAGAAAGGTTGTGAGACGTGGTTGCTCAGATAGCTGTGGAAATGTTGGTATCTAATTCATGTACTGTATCAGAAGCCACACAGTGTGCACCACCGTGCAGCTAGGTACCACTTCATACCTGTCGCCTAGTTTCCCAGCAAACACGGAGGGGTTCGGGTAGAGAGCCAGAGGAAGGATCTGGACATACACTGGGACATCTGCTGGGTTCTCTAGAACAACCTCCGTCTCCTGTAAGACACACACGGATAAGAGATAGAACAGAGAGCGAGAGACAGAGAGCGAGAGACAGAGTGAGAGAGAGTGAGAGACAGAGAACGAGAGACAGAGAACGAGAGACAGAGAACGAGAGACAGAGTGCGAGACAGAGAACGAGAGATGGACAACTTTCCCAGTGGGAACCTGGAACGAGATAAGAGTCAGTGAGGGTCCTTCTTTATTTCCCCTTAAAATGTGTCTAGTACACAGCGACAGAAAGGTTGTGAGACGTGGTTGCTCAGATAGCTGTGGAAATGTTGGTATCTAATTCATGTACTGTATCAGAAGCCACACAGTGTGCACCACCGTGCAGCTAGGTACCACTTCATACCTGTCGCCTAGTTTCCCAGCAAACACGGAGGGGTTCGGGTAGAGAGCCAGAGGAAGGATCTGGACATACACTGGGACATCTGCTGGGTTCTCTAGAACAACCTCCGTCTCCTGTAAGACACACACGGATAAGAGATAGAACAGAGAGCGAGAGACAGAGAGCGAGAGACAGAGTGAGAGAGAGTGAGAGACAGAGAACGAGAGACAGAGAGAGGAACGAGAGACAAGAGAACGAGAGACAGAGTGCGAGACAGAGAACGAGAGACAAGAGTGAGACAGAATGAGAGCAGAGCGAGAGACAGCGAGAGACAGAGCGTGAGACAGAGCGAGAGACAGAGCGAGAGACAGAGCGAGAGACAGAGCGAGAGACAGAGCGAGAGACAGAGCGAGAGACAGAGCGAGAGACAGAGCGAGAGACAGAGCGAGAGACAGAGCGAGAGACAGAGCGAGAGACAGAGCGAGAGACAGAGCGAGAGACAGAGCGAGAGACAGAGCGAGAGACAGAGCGAGAGCAGAGCGAGAGACAGAGCGAGAGACAGAGCGAGAGACAGAGCGAGAGACACGAGCGAGAGACAGAGCGAGAGACAGAGCGAGAGACAGAGCGAGAGACAGAGAGCGAGTGTGCAGTGCATCGGAAA
>NW_019949719.1:0-3070 GCF_002910315.2 Salvelinus sp. IW2-2015 | reverse complement strand
GTATTCAGACCCCTTGACTTTTTCCACATTTTGTTACGTTACAGCATTATTCTAAAATTGAATACTCTACACACAATACCCCATAATGACAAAGTAAAAACAGGTTTTTATACATTTTTGCAAATGTATTAAAAATAAAACTGAAATATTACATAAGTATTCAGACCCTTTACTCAGTACTTTGTTGAAGCACCTTTGGCAGCGATTACAGCCTTGAGTCTTCTTGGGTATGACACTACAAGCTTGGCACACCTGTATTTGGGGAGTTTCTCCCATTCTTCTCTGCAGATCCTCTTAAGTTCTGTAGTGTTGGATGGGGAGCGTTGCTGCACAGCTATTTTCAGATCTTTCCAGAGATGTTCGATCGGGTTCAAGTCCGGGCTCTGGCCGGGCCACTCAAGGACATTCAGAGACTTCGTCTCGAAGCCACTCCTGTGTTGTCTTGGCTGTGTGCTTAGGGTTGTTGTCCTGTTGGAAGGTGAACCTTCGCCCCAGTCTGAGGTCCTGGGCGCTCTGGAAGGTTTTCAACAAGGATCTCTCTGTACTTTGCTCCGTTTCCCTCGATCCTGACTGGTCTCACACAGTCCCTGCCTCTGAAAAACATCCCCGCAGCATGATGCTGCCACCACATTGCTTCATCGTAGAGATGGTGTCAGGTTTCCTCAAGACGTGACGCTTGGCATTCAGGCCAATGAGTTCAATTTTGGTTTCATCAGACCAGAGAATCTGTTTCTCATGGTCTGAGAGTCTTTAGGTGCCTTTTGGCAAACTCCAAGCGGGATGTCATGTGCTTTTTACTGAGGAGTGGCTTCCTTCTGGCCACTCTACGTAAAGGCCTGATTGGTGGAGTGCTGCAGAGATGGTTGTCCTTCTGGAAGGTTCTCCCATCCCTACAGAGGAACTCTAGAGCTCTGTTAGAGTGACCATCGGGTTCTTGGTCACCTCCCTGATTGCTCAGATTGGCCGGGTTGCCAGCTCTAGGAAGAGTCTTGATGGTWCCAAACTTCTTCCATTTAAGAATGAATGAGGCCACCGTGTTCTTGGGGACCTTCAATGCTACAGACATTATTTTGGTACCCTTCCCCAGATCTGTCCCTCGACACAATCCTGTCTCGGAGCTCTACGGACAATTCCTTAGACCTCATGCCTTGGTTTTTGCTCTGACATTCACTGTCAACTGTGTGACCTTAAATAGACAGGTGTGTGTCTTTCCAAATCTTGTCCAATCAATTGAATTTACCACAGGTGGACTCCAATCAAGTTGTAGAAACATCTCAAGGATGATCAATGGAAACAGGATGGACCTGAGCTCAATTTTGAGTCTCATAGCAAATGGTTTGAATACTTAGGTAGATAAGGTATGTTTTTTATTTTTAATATATATAAAATAAAATAAAGAGCTATTGTGCGTAGATTGATGAGGAAAAGTTTTAATTTAATCCATTATAGAATAAGTCTGTAACGTAAATTTTTGGGGGGGAAAAGACTGACTACTTTCCGAAAGCACTATGTTTATATAGCATAGTGTACTCACAGAGGAGCTGTTGGTATTGGTGAGGGGAAACGTGATGTGTTGCGAGGTGTTAACCAGCGACGGCCAGGTCTGTTGAGCTGTTATCGTTGCCTGGATCGTCTTCTGAAGATCTACGCCGACTTCAAACACCGCCTCAACTCTTTAAACAAAGACAACATCAGGACATCAGGACTATTTCCGAAAGCACTATGTTTATATAGCATAGTGTACTCACAGAGGAGCTGTTGGTATTGGTGAGGGGAAACGTGATGTGTTGCGAGGTGTTAACCAGCGACGGCCAGGTCTGTTGAGCTGTTATCGTTGCCTGGATCGTCTTCTGAAGATCTACGCCGACTTCAAACACCGCCTCAACTCTTTAAACAAAGACAACATCAGGACATCAGGACTACTGTCTGCACCAACACAGTACTGTCACAAAGACAACATCAGGACTACTGTCTGCACCAACACAGTACTGTTACAAAAGACAACATCAGGACTACTGTCTGCTCCAACCCAGTACTGTCACAAGACAACATCAGGCACTAACTGGTCTGCACCAACACACGTACTGTCAAAAGACAACATCAGGACTCCCTGTCTGCTCCAACACAGTAAACTGTCAGCAAAGACAAATCAGGACTACTGTCTGCACCAAACACAGTACTGTCACAAAGACAACATCTAGGACTCTTGTCTGCACCAACTATCTAAGTATCTTACAGTTGGAAGCACAATAGTATCAGATGCATGGACTATGTTGGCGACTACAAATTGGCTTTCTCATGAACACACAACTTTCCTTACAACAGTACTGTCACAGTGTCAGAGACAACAATCGAGGACTACTGTCTGCACACAAGAACGTACGCAACGGAGGCGTACTGTCGTTTCACCAAACAGTACTGCATCACAGTCAGACACAGGACTACTGTCTGCCACAAACACAGTATGTCACAAAGCACATCAGACATTCTGGCCTCAGCCATGGTGCTAGCTCTCAGGTCATCTACTATGTGCTACCACGTTGGGTACAAAGACAAACATCAAGGACACTGTCTGCACCAACACAGACTGTTACAAGACAACATCAGGACTACTGTCTGCTCCAACACAGTACTGTCACAAATAAACATCAGGACTACTGTCCTGCCCAACAACAGTACTGTCACAAAGAACAAAAAGGACTACTGTTGCAACAACACAGTACTGTCACAAAGACAACACACAGGACTACTGTTGCACCGGAACTCAGTACCGTCACAAACGACAACATTCAGGAATACTGCTCTGCACCAGATCCTACAGTAACTGTCAGCAGAAGACAACATCAGGGACCTACCTTGGTCGACCAACAAGTTACATGTACATAAGACCAATACGGGATCGCATCAAACACTGTCTGCACTGGAACACAGTAACTGTTAGAAGTAGACGAACTTCAGGACTACTGTCTGCACCAACACAGTATCTTGTTAGTCCAAAGACAACAAGGACTGACTGTCTGCACCAACACAGTTGTTACAAAGACAACATCAGGACATCAGGACTACTGTA
>NW_019949718.1:21913-22932 GCF_002910315.2 Salvelinus sp. IW2-2015 | reverse complement strand
AATGTTCCTGAGAAGCCAAGTTCGTTTTGACATAAATCGGCATGAAAATCTATGGCAAGACCTGAAAATCATTGTCTAGCATTGATTAACATGAAGAAGGAACAGTGATGCCGAAACGTTGGTAAATCCCCAATAAATTACTGGGAGTTTATATACAGAGTGTGCGACTGTCTTTATTTTGATAGTTTATAGCGTTGATTAACAACCRATTTGACAGAGCTTGAAGATTTTTGAAAATAATAATGGGCAAATATTGCACAATCCAGGTGTGGAAAGCTTTTAGAGACTAACCTAGACATATTCACAGCTGTAATAAAACATAATTCACAGCTGTAATTGCTGCCAAAGTATTGATTCAGGGGTGTGGACACTTACGTAAATGACATATTTCTGTATTTCATTTTCAATGCATTTGCAAACATTTCTAAAAACATGTTTTCACTTTGTCTTTAAGGTGTAACCTGTGTAGATGGGTGCAAAAAAAATATCTATTTAGTCCATTTTGAATTCAGGCTCTTACACAACAAAATGTGGAAGAAGTCAAGGGGTATGAATACTTTCTGAAGGTACTGTAGCTTTAACAATCGGTTCCATGGCATACATAACCATATCATCTGCATACAGATTAATATGAAGGGATTTAATACAAAGACCAATATTATTAATATGAATAGTAAAGAGAACTGGTCCCAATGCTGACCCCTGTGGTACACCTAATATCCAGGAAACTAGACTCAACACCATCAGAACACACACATTGTGTCCTGTCTGTCAGATAGTTCTTAAACCTTTTGCAAAACTTATTGTCCAGGCCCATTTCAGACAGTTTTTGAAAGAGTAGGGAATGTTCAATGGTGTTGAATGAGTAGGGAATGATCAATGGTGTTGAATGGGTAGGGAATGTTCAATGGTGTTGAATGAGTAGGGAATGTTCAATGGTGTTGAATGAGTAGGGAATGTTCAATGGTGTTGAATGAGTAGGGAATGGACATTTACCTACTATTCAACACCATGGACCA
>NW_019949718.1:12730-18871 GCF_002910315.2 Salvelinus sp. IW2-2015 | reverse complement strand
TTACCTAGAGACTAAAGCTGCTCTGTTATATCTACCATGATGGGGTTACCTAGAGACTGAAGCTGCTCTGTTATATCTACCATGATGGGGTTACACTAGAGACTGAAGCTGCTCTGATATACTACCATGATGGGGTTACCTAGAGACTGAAGCTGCTCTGTTATATCTACCATGATGGGGTTACCTAGAGACTAAAGCTGCTCTGATATATCTACCATGATGGGGTTACCTAGAGACTGAAGCTGCTCTGATATATCTACCATGATGGGGTAGACCTAGAGACTGATGCTGCTCTGATATATCTACCATGATGGGGTAGACCTAGAGACTGAAGCTGCTCTGATAATCTACCATGATGGGGTTACCTAGAGACTGAAGCTGCTCTGATATATCTACCATGATGGGGTAGACCTAGAGACTGAAGCTGCTCTGATATATCTACCATGATGGGTAGACGTAGAGACTGAAGCTGCTCTGATATATCTACCATGATGGGTAGACCTAGAGACTGAAGCGCTCGATATATCTACCATGATGGGGTAGACCATAGAGACTGAAGCTGCTCTGATATATCTACCATGATGGGGTAGACCTAGAGACTGAAGCTGCTCTGATAATCTACCATGATGGGGTATACCTACCTACCCTGAAGGGTATATATCTACCTGATGGGTAACCTAGAGACTGAAGCTGCTCTGATATATCTCCATGATGGGGTAGACCTAGAGACTGAAGTGCTCTGATATATCTTACCATGATGGGCTACCTAGAGACTGAAGCTGCTCTGATATATCTCATGATGGGTAGACCTAGAGACTGAAGCTGCTCTGATTATCTACCATGATGGGGTAGACCTAGAGACTGAAGCTGCTCTGATATATCTACCATGATGGGGTACCTAGAGACTGAAGCTGCTCTGATATATCTACCATGATGGGGTAAACCTAGAGACTGAAGCTGCTCTGATATATCTACCATGATGGGTAGACCTAGAGACTGAAGCTGCTCTGATATATCTACCATGATGGGGTAGCTAGAGACTGAAGTGCTCTGATATATCTACCATGATGGGGTAGACCTAGAGACTGAAGCTGCTCTGATATATCTACCATGATGGGGTAAACCTAGAGACTGATGCTGCTCTGATATATCTACCATGATGGGGTAGACCTAGAGACTGAAGCTGCTCTGATATATCTACCATGATGGGGTTACCTAGAGACTGAAGCTGAATCTGATATATCTACCATGATGGGGTAAACCTAGAGACTGAAGCTGCCTCTGTTATATCTACCATGATGGGGTATACCTAGAGACTGAAGCTGCTCTAATATCCCATCTAGCAATAAGGAATCGGCACAAGTACATCGAACCGTATCCGTCTACCTGCATTCAGCCGACTTTGCCGGCATCTTCCAGAATCCCCCAAAAGCGACCCGATGCAGATTTAAATAATGTATACAAAATTTCCCGATTTAGTCATTTTAAATATTACTTTTATTCATACAAATTATACACATCCACAAAAAACATTTTGTGTCTTAGGAAACACCATACACGTGGCGACTGTGTCAGTGTGCATGCCCCCGGCCTGCCACAGGAGTCGCTACAGCGCGATGGGACAAGGACATCCCGGTGGACCAAACCCTTCCCTAACTTGGACGACGCCAATTGTGCTTCGCCTTCATGGGTCTCCCGGTGGCGCCGGCACGGGTCTCAAACCAGCAACACAGTTTGCACTACGATGTAGTGTCTTAGACCGCTGCACCACTCGGTAGGATATAGCCACAAAGTATCAAAATACTAAAATACTACACAGGTCTCTTAAAATTTTATTTAAATGTTCATTGTTTTTTTGATCCAGAAACAATGAGAAATATATAAATATAAATAATGAAATGTTAATTATATAAAGCAGCCGTGTAATCATCTGCCAGAGAGTAGCAGCATGGACCGAGCCCCAAGTAATACATTTGGGCCAGATAACTCTCACCGGAATCGTCCGAGCCCAAGTAATACATTTGGCCAGATAACTCACACCCGGAATCGGCCCGAGCCCAAGTAATACATTTGGGCCAGATAACTCACACGGAATCGGCCGAGCCCCAAGTATAACATTTGGGCCAGATAACTCACACCGGAATCGGCCGAGCCCCAAGTACATTTGGGCCAGATAACTCACACCGGAATCGGCCGAGCCCCAAGTAATACATTTGGGCCAGATAACTTACATCTGAATCAGCCCGCTCAATCCCCACATCATAGCCATATTTAATACTGCCTCATGACATCGGCCGAGTTTGACTCTCAGCCGGAATCGGCCCAGATCCACTGTGCTATCTGGGATACTACCATGATGGGGTATACATAAGCATGAATTTTGTCAACAAAGAAGTACAACATTACAGATAATTAACTTGATATCTGTAATATTGTATAGCTTGGGAATCTTGACATTACATACTTTTGAGGAAATAGGAAAGTTTCTCGACTCATGTCCTGACTTGAGAAGGGATTGCGTGATGGTTAGTTTAGCAACCGCGTGACGCAGCATGACAACATGAACGTGATTGGTCGATAGTCTGCTGGTGGGTGTTTGTACACCAATGGGATTCCTATATCCTTCTCTAATATCTTTGGCAACGCTGTTTCAGCTGTTATGCTTGTTTTAGATGATGTTAAAATTGCCTAGATCATAAAATCATTGTGCTGACATATTTATAGACCTTTCCAAGGCATTCAACACCATTGAACATTCCCTACTCATTCAACACCATTGAACATTCCCTACTCATTCAACACCATTGAACATTCCCTATTCATTCAACACCATTGAACATTCCCTACTCCTTCAACACCATTGACCATTCCCTACTCATTCAACACCATTGATCAATGGTGTTGAATGAGTAGGGAATGGTCAATGGTGTTGAATGAGTAGGGAATGTTCAATGGTGTTGAATGAGTAGGGAATGGTCCATGGTGTTGAATGAGTAGGGAATGTTCAATGGTGTTGAATGAGTAGGGAATGTTCAACGGTGTTGAATGCCTTGGAAAGGTCTAGAAATATGGCAGCACAATGATTTTTATGATCTAGGCAATTTAACACATAATCTAAAACAAGCATAACAGCTGAAACAGCGTTGCCAAAGATATTAGAGAAAGGAGATAGGAATCCCATTGGTGTACAAAATGCCCCAGCCAGCAGGCTATTGACCAATCACGTTCATGTTGTCATGCTGCGTGACGCGGTTGCTAAACTAACCATCAAGCAATCCCTTCCCAAAGTCACGATATGAGTTACAATTTTCCTCTAAAGTATGTAATGTGATTATTCCAAAGTATACAATATTAGAGATATCAAGTTAAATATCTGTATCATCATGCGGCCCATGTCTGGGCCGCCTTCTGCAGTATTACTTATAGCTAGGATGCGGGGATTGAGCTCGGGCCGATTCCAGTGAGAGTTATCTGGCCCAAATGTATTACTTGGGTCTCGGCCGATTGGGGACACTCTGGCAGATGATTACATTACTTAATATAATTAACATTTCAATATTTATTTTTCCATATTTTCTCATTGTTTCTGTGAACAAAAAATACAATTAACAGTGTAATAAATGATGTTTTTATTGACCAATTAACAGTTAAATTAAATTCTTCAAAAGTCCTGTGTAGTATTTTAGTATTTTGATACTTTGTGCAAGGCAATTGATAAGCATTAAGAACTTAGTGGACAGAGCCTCCCGAGTAGTGGGATATCATTATTATTATTGCTAGATGGGATATCAGAGCAGCTTCAGTCTCTAGGTATCAGCTTCTCCTGCTGATACCACAGTATGGTGTTGTAGTTGGGGAGAGTGTTTTCCACATTCATGATGAACATTCAAAAGGACATGGATCTTCAACTGTCAGACTCCTTACTACACACCATAGTTTACTGTGGTACTGTGTCTGGTGACTCCACATGGATTTGTTGAGCTGTAACTCCCCCTACAGAAAAGACATGATATCATACCATACTGTATCATGGTCTCCTGTATATCAGAGGGAACCTCCCCTTTCTGTTAGACCAGCTGGTGAGTGTTTTGGCATTGAATCAGAGTCAGATACAGTGTGATGTTAATACAGGTGTGATTAGTCTACAGTACACCAGGGAGGAGGTTTTTGTAGAGCAGAGAGGGAGATCTGATGCACTGTGTAAACTAGCAGCACAGTAATACACAGCACTGCTATTTGGAGTTAGTTGATTGATGGTTAAGGTGCTGGTACCACCTGCATTAGCATCTCCTTCTATATCAAATCCAGCCTCAGGATATCCAGTTTTCCCATTCTGGTATCCTAAATACACAAATTCTCTGTAGTTGGATTTCTTGTACCAGAGGATAGATTTCATATTATTAGACCGTGAGTATTCTATAGTTTATTGATTTTTGGTTTTGGTTTGTTTGTTGGATACAACTCTTAATTTTATCTCGACGGAGCCAACTACTCGCTGCTGTTCTTTTTGTTATCGAGGATCTGCTAAGGTACTGCTGGTGAAGCCTTTCTGCCTGGGGATTTTTATTTTTGTATCTTGGCAAGGGTGAAGAGTGGGTTAGAGATGAGGGTGATATGATTTTAAAAGGACCTTGGGGATTGAGTAGAGAGTAGATGGAGGAAGAGAGGACTTTGTATAACTTATTTACGTTATTAAAGAAAACATATTCACCTGAAAAAAATAAAAACCAGTATCATAATAGGAGTATTATGTTGTTGATGGATTGCAATGAATGCTGAAATACCTTCGCAGCCTTCATTTCGTGTTTGGTGAACCCCCATGCTAGCTGCTATGTGGAGTACTAAGAATTGAGATCATTGTGTTGACCTATCGGGGTCCAGAACGCATTGTTAAGAGAGAAGCAGATCAATGGGAGAATAAGCTACATGAGTAGCGCCTCCTCTCTTGGATGGAATGTCAGAGGTAGGGTCTAATCTCTATGCAACTGCATTCTCAGTATTGCATAGTCTAATTAAGAGAGGAGAGTGCGTATCCGGTACCTTAGTGAGAGTACATCCGTAAAACACGGTAGAACACTGAGTCATGAACTGCATGGAGAGTGCTATAGTGGACAGGAAGCAGGTTTAGTAGAAGCAGGAGAGGGAGATCTGATGCACTGTTATCTGGAGGATAGTTGACTGATGGTTAAAGGAAACCTATTTCACCCATTTTTGAATTTATATTATTTTGTGGATCTCGATAGGTCTTATCAATTCCCTGTCATTTCATGTTTAAATGTGATCTGAGTTATGGCATTCAAGCAGGCAGACATTCGTCCAGTATGACGTTAGTACTTGCGTAAAAAGTCTCTCTCAGCTATGGACCGTAGTCCTGAGGTAAAGTCTCTCTCAGTAGGACGTATTCAAAACTGTTGATAAGTCTCTCTCAGTTATGAGTAGTATACTGTGGTAAATCTCTCTCAGTATGACGTAGTACTGTGATAAAAGTCTCTGCTCAGTATTGACTAGTACTGTGGTTAAAGTCTCTTCTCAGCTTTTATGACGTAGTAACTGTGGTAAAGTCCTCTCTCAGTTATGACGTAGTACTGGGGGTAAAGTCTCTCTCCAGTATGACGTAGTACTGTGGTAAAGTCTCTCTCAGATGACTAGAGTACTGTTGGTTAAAAGTCTCTCTTCAGTATGACGTAGTACTGTTGGTAAAGTCTCTCTTCAGTATGACGTAGTACTGTGGTAAATCTCTCTCACTACACTGAGGTTAATAGGAATATGAATGTTAATCACTAAAATGTCTATCAAACATGCTCAGATTACAATACTGGCTGATGTCATAGACCAGGAGAATGTCTTCTCTCAAATGAGCCATTGAATCAATTTGTTTTGTGATATTCCTAACCTGGAGGAACACGTTTAATTAACGTACCTTCTCCGCTATGCAATCTGGTTTTCCAGAGTCTATTGTGAATGTCATCTGACTTATGGATGTTTAGTATAGTAATTTTTTTATGCACCTCAGCCACGCCCAAGGGGTCTCATACCTAAAAATCTCATATGATTCCTAATTAAAACTTCCATATCATAAACAAGCTCATCGTAGTTTAATTATGAATAAATTACTGAGAAGAACTTACCGTACGCCACATA
>NW_019949718.1:0-8157 GCF_002910315.2 Salvelinus sp. IW2-2015 | reverse complement strand
AAGAGAGGATGGCTAATTGACATCATTTGAGTCAATTGGAGGGTACCCTGTGGATGTATTTTAAGGCCTACCTTCAAACTCAGTGCCTCTTTGCTTGACAGCATGGGAAAATCAAAAAAAATCAGCCAAGACCACAAGTCTGGTTCATCCTTGGGAGCAATTTCCAAACACCTGAAAGTACTACGTTCATCTGTACAAACAATAGTATGCAAGTATAAACACCATGGGACCACGCAGCCGTCATACCGCTCAGGAAGGTGCGAAAAATGCAAATCAATCCCAGAACAGCAGCAAAGGACCTTGTGAAGATGCTGGAGGAAACAGGTACAAAAGTATCTATATCCACAGTAAAACGAGTCCTATATCGACATAACCTGAAAGGCCGCTCAGCAAGGAAAAAACCACTGCTCCAAAACCGCAATAAAAAAGCCAGACTATGGTTTGCAACTGCACATGGGGACAAAGATCGTACTTTTTGGAGAAATGTCCAATGGTCTGATGAAACAAAAATAGAACTGTTTGGCCATAATGACCATTGTTATGCTTGGAGGAAAAAGGGTGAGGCTTGCAAGCCGAAGAACACCATCCCAACCGTGAAGCACGGGGTGGCAGCATCATGTTGTGGTGGTGCTTTGTTGCAGGAGGGACTGGTGCACTTCACAAAATAGATGGCATGATGAGGATGGAAATTATGTGGATATATTGAAGCAACATCTCAAGACATCAGTCAGGAAGTTAAAGCATGGTCACAAATGAGTCTTCTAAATGGACAATGACCCCACGTATACTTCCAAAGTTGTGGCAAAATGGCTTAAGGACAACAAAGTCAAGGTATTTGAGTTGCCATCACAAATCCCTGACCTCAATCCCATAGAAAATGTGTGGGCAGAACTGAAAATGTGTGTGCGAGCAAGGAGGCCTACAAACCTGACTCCGTTACACCAGCTCTGTCAGGAGGAATGGACAAAAATTCTTCCAATTTATTGTGGGAAACTTGTGGAAGGCTACCCGAAACGTTTGACCCAAGTTAAACAATTTAAAAGCATTGCTACCAAATACTAATTGAGTGTATGTAAACTTCTGACCCACTGGGAATGTGATGAAAGAAATAAAAGCTGAAATAAATTATTTTCTCTACTATTATTCTGACATTTCACATTCTTAAAATAAAGTGGTGATCCTAACTGACAGGGACTTTTTACTCGGATTAAATGTCAGGAATTGTGAAAAACTGAGTTTAAATGTATTTGGCTAAGGTGTATTTAAACTTCCGACTTCAACGGTAGGCCTTTTCCTACGCACGCTGCATATGAAAGACTTCCTCATATGCCATTTCTCTCCTGTTCTATTGGTTTTCATATCAACTTTCCTTCGTTGTCCTGAAGCCAAATGCACAATCCTAGTCATATTAGCAACCCATCCTAGTTGTTGCATCTTTTGATTCACCCTTTTTCTAAGTTTCTAACAGAGATTTGTTTTTATTTCTCTTTTTCTCGATATCCAATTCCGATCCAATTCCGATCTTGTCTCATCGCTCAACTCCCCAATGAAATCAGGAGAGGCTAAGGTAGAGTCATGCGTCCTCCGAAACATGACCCGCCAAACCGTGCTTCTTAACACCCTCCCGCTTAACCCAGAAGCCAGCTGCACCAATGTATTGGAGGAAACACTCCCCGTGATTACCGTGGCGGGCGTCGTACTGGTCAGGCACCGTGTTATGCGGTGGAGCGCACGGTGTCTCCAGTACGCGTTCTTAGCCCGGTGCTCTACATCCCAGCTCCCCGCATCTGCCGGGCTAGGGTGAGCATCCAGCCAGGAAGGATTGTGCCAGCACTGCTCTCCAGACCTCCAGTACGTCTCTACGGCCCAGGATATCCTGCGCCGGCTCTGCCACTGTGTCTCCAGTGCGTCTGCACAGCCCGTGCGTCCTGTGCCTACGCCCCGCACGTGCAGGGCCAAAATCACTATCCAGCCAGGACGGGTTGTGCAGGCCTTTAGCTCGAGACCTCCAGTGCGCCTCCACGGCCCAGTGTATCCGGTGGCCTCGGCCAAGGACAAGCCTCCTGTATGTCTCCCCAGCCTGGTGAGTCCTGTGCCTGTCGCTAAGAAACTAACCCTCCTGCATGTCTCCCCAGCCTGGTGAGTCCTGTGCCGGTTCCCATAGCCAGGCCTCCTGTGGTGTCTCTCCACTCCAGTGGTGATCCATGGCAAGAAGCCTCCAGTATGATCCATGGCAGGAAGCCTCCAGTGTGTTTTATCCATGGCACGAAGCCTCCAGTGATGATCCATGGCAAGAAGCCTCCAGTGGTGATCCATGCACAAAGCCCTCCAGTGATGATCCATGGCAAGAGGCCTCCAGTGATGATCCATTGCACGAAATCCTCCAGTATGATCCTTGCACGAAGCCTCCAGTGATGATCCATGGCAAGAAGCCTCCAGTGGTGATCCATGGCACAAAGCCTCCAGTGATGATCCATGGCAAGAGCGCTCCAGTGATGATTCCATTGCACGAATCCTCCAGTGATGATCCTTCGGACAAAGCCTCCAGTGATGATCCATGGCAAGAAGCCTCCAGTTGGTGATCCATGGCACCACGAGCCTCCAGTGATGATCCATGCACGAAGCCTCCAGTGATGATCCATGCAGAACCTCCAGTGATGATCCATGGCAAGAAGCCTCCAGGTGGGTGATCCATGGCAAACGAAGCCTCCAGTGATGAGCCATGGCACGAAGCCTCCAGTGATGATCCATGCACGAAGCCCTCCAGTGATGATCCATGGCACGAAGCCTCCAGTGATGATCATGGCAAGAAGGCCTCCAGTGATGATCCATGGCAAGAAGCCTCCAGGGTGAAGCCATGGCCACAAAGCCTCAACGGGGTCTCCAGTCCGGAGCCTCCAGCGACGGTCTCCAGTCCGAAGCCTCCAGCGACGGCTCTCCAGCCCGGAGCCTCCAGCGACGGTCTCCAGCCCGGAGCCTCCAGAGTCGCCCTCCAGTCCGGAGCCTCCGGAGTTCGCCCTCCAGTCCGGAGCCTCCGGAGTCGCCCTCCAGTCCGGAGCCTTCCGGAGTCGCCCTCGTCCGCGCCTCGGAGTCGCCCTCAGTCCGCAGCTTTCCAGGAGGCGCCTCCAGTCCGGAGCTTCCGGAAGCGCCCTCCAGTCCGGAGCTTCCGGGCGCCCTAGTCGGAGCTTCCGGAGCGCCCTTCAGTCCGGAGCCCCGAGACGCCCTCCAGTCCGGAGCTCCCAACGAGGGTCCCCAGTCTGGCCCTCACAACGAGGGTCCCGTCCAGGCCCGCTACGAGTGGCCAAGCCAGAGTGGAGCGGGGTCTACGTCCCTCACCAAGAGCCGCCACCGGCGGTGAAATGCCCACCCAGACCCTCCCCTATAGTTCAGGTTTTGCGGCCGGAGTCCGCACCTTTGGGGGGGGGGGGGGGGGGGGTATACTGTCACGCCATGACCCGAGAGAGCTTTTTATGTCTCTATTTTGGTTTGGTCAGGGTGTGATTTGGGTGGGCATTCTATGTTCTTTTTTCTTGATTGTATTTCTGGTGTGTTGTTTGAACCGGGTGTGGTTCTCAATCAGAGGCAGCTGTCTATCGTTGTCTCTGATTGAGAACCATACTTAGGTTGCCTTTTCCCACATGTCTGTGTGGGTAGTTGTCTATGTGTAGTTGCATGTCAGCACTCTGTATTATAGCTTCACGTTCGTTTTGTTGTTTTTGTTAGTTGTTTAAGTGTTCTTAGTTTTATTAACTTTTACTTGTACCCATCCCGATCCGGAGCACCCCCCACAGTAAAAAAGCTGACTAGCATAGCTAGCATAGCCGTCACAAGTAAATACAAGCATCTAAAATCATTAAATCACAAGTCCAAGACACCAGATGAAAGATACAGATCTTGTGAATCCAGCCATCATTTCTGATTTTTAAAATGTTTTACAGGGAAACACAATATGTAAATCTATTAGCTAACCACGTTAGCAAAAGACACCACTTTTTTTACTCCACCAGTTTTTTACTCCATCAGTAGCTATCACTAATTTGACTAAATAAAGATATATATAGCCACTAACCAAGAAACAACTTCATAAGATGACAGTCTGATAACATATTTATGGTATAGGATATGTTTTTAGAAAAAATGTGCATTTTCAGGTATAAATCACAGTTGTAACATTGCAGCTGCAATCTGAAATAGCGTTGGAAGCAGCCGGATAATTACAGAGACCGGAGTCAATTACCAAAATACTCATCCTAAACATTTCTGAAAAATACACAGCCTACAGCAATTGAAAGACAAAGATCTTGTGAATCCAGACAATATTTCAGATTTCTAAGTGTTTTACAGGAAGACACAATATGTAAAATCTATTAGCTAACCACGATAGCAAAAGACACAACTTTTTTCTCCACCATTTTTTTCCTGCCATCAGTAGCTATCACTAATTCGACTAAATAAAGTATATATAGCCACTAACCAAGAAACAACTTCATAAGATGACAGTCTGATAACATATTTATGTATAGGATATGTTTTTTTTCCGAAAAAATGGTGCATTTTTCAGTATAAATCACAGTTGTACATTGCAGCTGCAATCTGAAATAGCGGTTGAAGCAGCCGGAATAATTACCAGAGACCGACGTCAATTACCAAAAATACTCATCCCTAAAAACATTTCTGAAAATACAACAGCCTACAGCAATCGAAAGACACAGATCTTGTGAATCCAGACAATATTTCAGATTTTCTAAGTGTTTACAGCGAAAACACAATATATCGTTATATTAGCATACCACATGAGCTAACATCACACCAGCATTAAATCAAGGCAAAGGGGGCGATAACGTTATCGCCACCAAAATATATTAATTTTGTTCACTAACCTTCTCAGAATTCTTCAGATGACAGTCCTGTAACATCATATTACACAATGCATATAGAGTTTGTTCGAAAATGTGCATATTTAGCATCACAAATCGTGGTTATGCAATGTAATCTGTCAAAACATGGCATGCATTCGGGCCGGCGCCATCTTGAAAGGCACCTATGTTTACGATTATTTATCGATTAGATTGACTAAAAAAATACAGGTTGGACAGCTAATGAAAGATGCATTGGTTATTAATGCAACCGCTATTTAGATGTTAAAAAATTTACGTTACTAACATAGCTTGTGAGTTACAGCCAGACTAGTGCCGCAAAAAATGGCTGACAACTGCCGTTATACATTTTTCCACATAAATACGGAATAAAATCATAAATAACTCTTACTTGTTTGGACGAGCTTCCATCAGTATCTTGGGCAATGTTCCTTTGTCCAAAAAGAATCGTTGCTTTGTTGTAAAACGACCTCCTCAACTTCAGAACTAGCAGCTAACGATAGCTACACGGCACACACATGCCCAAATCCTCAAACGCAATACTAAGAAATTCAGAAAAATAGCAATATACTCGCATTAAACTGATATAAATCGGTTTTCAAATAACTTTGTTATGATGTTTTCTAACACCTACTATCGAATTAAATCACAGACGATATATCTTTGATCAATAACGAGAGCTTTTGGAGCATGCTGATTCTGATGTCCTCCCTAGCGTCCTGCGAGCGTCCAAAGAAGGGTCATCTCTCTCCCCATTCCCTTTTATAATACCTCTGAGAAACACCCTAGAGCACACCATTCCACTTCGTCATTGGTTACTGACATCAGGGAAGGCGGGTGGCAGTTTTCATGTCAATGCATAGGGCAACACACAGAAGTTTGAAACTGGATCCAGAGATCAAGAGACTAATTTTTCAAGAGCCTTCGCCTATGTCCTGTCAAGAGTTCTCCTGCTTTTTGTTAAGAAAGAGTTCCTGGTTCACCCAAGACATAATTCAAACGTTTTAGAAACTAGAGATTTGTTTTCATCCAATAGTATAATAATAGCCATATTGTACGAGCAAGAATTGCGTAAGTCACTTGAGTGGCAGTTAATTTGGAGAATGACGACTATTTTTCCAAAGTGGACAGAACTCCTGTCACCCCCTGATCTATTGAATGATAAAGTTTAAAAGAATGAATTATTACACATTCACAAATGCCGACTGCGCCCTTTGCCCCTGACTTACTTACTGTCCAATCGACGTTACCTAATAAGTCATTCCAGAATCCAGACCCCCCTGCTACGTGTTCTATTGAACCTACGTCCTCTATCTAAATGTAGCATTAATCAGGTATTTACTAGACCACTTCCGAACTTCCTTCACCCAATGTATGTCTAGCCATTTACAGCGCTTCCACTTCTAAGCAATGTTTTGAATATCGTATTTCATATCCCCTCATAGTCAATCGTACACTCAAGTACCATAATAGACAGTATAGCTTTATAAACGGTGTTTGAAAAAGACTTGGTAGAGTTCCAGAACGTTCGAATCCATTCAATTAAGAATATGAGGCCACTGTTTTCTTGGGACCTGTCGATCGCTGCAAATCCATTTTTTGTACCCTTCCCCAGATCTGTGCCTCAACACATCCTGATTGAGCTCTACGACAATTGCTTTGACCTCATGGCTTGTTTTGCTCTGACAGGTGCACCTTGTCAACTGTGGGACCTTATATAGAACAGGTGTGTGCCTTTCCAAAATCGAATTCCAATCTCAAATGATTATGCCACATTTATACAAGTGGACTCCAATCAAGTTATGAGCTAGCAACATCTGAAAGGACTGCTCATGGAAACAGGATGCACCTAGAGCTGCGAGAAGATTTCAGATCCAATAGCAAACAAGGTCTGATATACGTATGTATATCGCTTATGTCATTAGTGAGAGATAATTTGATTTAACATTGATTTAGTTTCTTTATTATGATCCCCATTGTTAGGAATGAGCGAGTGTAAACCGTAGACAAAATGTGGGAAAAGAGCCAAAGGAAGGGGTACTGATAATACTATATACCTTAGGCGAATTCACGGCTGTTCTATATCCTATGTTTTTGTGTGGAAGCAGATGGATAATGGACAGTGCAATGAGTAATATCTTGGTGCTGGCAAATGGCTTCATATGCATAGTAATTACTAAGTTCATTCTAGGAGCTTGTTCCCACACCAACCAAATGGGTATTATGATAGGAGCCTGCACAAACCAGACCACTGATTGCTCATCTCTCCTCCTCCATTAACAGACAGCGTTGCTGACTAAGCGACAGAGAGCGTTGAGACACGTTTCACGTATGCCACACGAGTGCGTCCAATTCCATCAGACCGACAGACTGTCTCTCTCATCTCCTACTCTACATCTCTCTCTCTTGCTCTCTCTCTCTCTCTCTGCTCTCTCTCTCTCTCCTCTCTCCTCTACGTTCTCTCCTCTCTCATCGCTCAGTCGTCTCGTCATCTCTCATCGGTCTTCTCTCTCTCTCTTCTCTCTCTCTCCGTCTCTCCTCTCTTCTCTCGTCCCTCACTCTCCTTCTCTCTCTCTCTCTCTCTACTCTCTTCTCCCTCTCCTCTCTGATCTGTGATCCTATTGATAATTGAACCAGTATGAACCGGGTACTGTGTGGCGTGTCCGTGCCATGTCTGTGGGGCATATTCCGTGCGTGTCCGTGGTGTGTGTGTCCTGGTGGTTCCGGATGGGGGAAAACCTTTCAAACAACACAAAAATGTAACAGACAAGGTCAGGCCATTCGTGTTGGTGTCCTGCAGTGTGGGCTGGAGCAGAGGTCCGGGTCCTGTCTGGAGAGACCCAACTTCTGTTGCTTTGACCTCCTTCCTCGTCACTACACGAACAATGCTGCTCAGTGTAGAGCTGTTGAAATCACATACACACTCAGGTTATCTGAGATAGATCTGACAAGGTATCGATCCCCCTGTTACAGTGTTACTGGTGTAAGAAGTGAAGGTGTTACTGTTCATTGGTAATATGCCAAGCCTGGACATATTCTGGCTTTTTTATTATTCTCTCACAGACAGAGAAGATCAATCTAATCCTCTGGCACGTGAGTAACCTGGGGGTTATATATCTGTCTTGTCTGTTTTGTCTGCCTGTCATTGTCTGCCTGTCCTTTCTATCTGTTTGCCTGTCTGTCTGCATGTCTTGTCCTGTCTGTTTGCCTGTCTGCCTGTCTTGTCCTGTCTGTGTGGCCTGTCTTGTATGTCTGGCCTGTCTTGTCTGCCTGTCTTTGT
>NW_019949717.1:0-10206 GCF_002910315.2 Salvelinus sp. IW2-2015 | reverse complement strand
TTCTGACCGCCAATAAATAAGCCCTTTGAATTAAAGAGAGAGAATTGAGCCGAGAGAGAGAAGGAGAGAGAGTAGAAGAGACCAGGAGAGAGAAGAGGAGAAGGACGAGATGAGGGAAACGAGACCTGCGACTGAGTTCTTGAGATGTTGCTTTCAGAGATAGATATGACACATAATGTTCCTACCTCATTGTAGATGATGCCATCTAGTTGAGTTAGTGGAAGGAGATGCACCCAGTCCTCCTTGATGCAAGGACATAAGAGCAACCCCGCGACGCAGAGGCGATGATGCTGCCACCCCGAAACATATGTTTACATTGCCAAAGCAAGTGAAATAGATAACAAACCATTTTTTAAAATCCTGTAAACATTACACTTACAAAAGTTCAAAAAGAATAAAGAAATTTCAAATGTCATGTTATAAATATTTACAATGTTATAATGATGTGCAAATAGTTAAAGTATAAAAGGGAAAATAAATAAACATAAATATAGGTTTACAATGGTGTTTGTTCTTCACTGGTTGCCCTTTTCTTGTGGCAACAGTTCACAAATCGTGCTGCTGTGATGGCACACTGTGATATTTCACCCAGTAGATATGGGAGTTTATCAAAATTGGGTTTTGTTTTCAAATTCTTTGTTGATCTGTGTAATCGGAGGGAAATATGTGTCTCTAATATGGTCATACATTTGGCAGGAGGTTAGGAAGTGCAGCTCAGTTTCCACCTCATTTTGTGGGCAGTGTGCACATAGCCTGTCTTCTCTTGAGAGCCAGGTCTGCCTACGGCAGCATTTCTCAATAGCAAGGCCATGTTCACTGAGTCTGTACATAGTCAAAGATTTCCTTTAGTTTGGGTCAGTCACAGTGGTCAGGTATTCTGCCACTGTGTACTCACTGTTTAGGCCAAATAGCATTCTAGTTTGCTCTGTTTTTAGTAAATTCTTTCCAATGTGTCAAGTAATTATATTTTTGCTTTCTCTCTCTCTTTCTATCTCCTTCCCTCTCTCTCTAATATATGTACTTCCAGGAAACACAACACGTCCCTGATCAGCCACCCAGTGTTTTTAATTAGTCTGATCTTAAATCCCATGTCTGCCGAAGTCGATGCTTCTCCTTGTTCGGGCGGTGCTCGGCGGTCGACGTCACCGGTCTTCTAGCCATCATTGATCCATTTTTCATTTTCCATTGGTTTTGTCTCGTCTTTCCTACACACCTGGTTTCAATCCCATTCATTACCTGTTGTGTATTTAACCCTCTGTTTCCCCTCATGTCCTTGTCAGAGATTGTTTGTTGTTAGGCTCGTGTTTTATGGAGTGGTGCGCGACGGGTTCTTGTACCCACGTTTATTTTATTATGTGTTTTGGAGTTTTTTGTTTTATGTTATTAAACGACTCCATTTATACCAAGTTTGATTCTCCTACGCCTGACTTCCCTGCCACCTAAACACATGACATGACATGACATGACAAGACATGACATCCCAGGGTTGTCTCTGGCTCTGAACCTGTTCCCATCTCTCTGCTCAGGTCCCAGTGTTTTTAAAACCTCTTAAGGATTTTCCCCTTTTTTCCCCCCAATTTTCACCTAAAATGACATACCCAAATCTAACTGCCTGTAGCTCAGGACCTGAAGCAAGGATATGCATATTCTTGATACCATTTGAAAGGAAACACTTTGAAGTTTGTGGAAATGTGAAATTAATGTAGGAGAATATAATACATAAGATCTGATAAAAATCTAATACAAAGAAAAAAAATGCATTGAAGAATTTCAGCTTTCTGCCCATATCAGATATGTCTATGTCCCGGGAAATGTTCTTGTTACTTACAACCTCATGCTAATCACATTTGTGCACGTTAGCTCAACTGTCCCGGGGGGGGGGGGGTTCACCGATCCCGTAGAGGTTAAATAGTCTGATCTTAAATCCCAGGGTTGTCTCTGGCTCTGAACCTGTTCCCATCTCTCTGCTCAGGCCTGGAGACGGCGAGGGAGAGAGGAGAAACAGTCAGGGAAATAGCTGTGAATTGAAAGAGAAGCTGGTTGAAAGTGGGGCACTCTCCTCTTTGACAAAGTAAAGTGTTTGATGTGCTCTTAAAGCCCAGCCCAGTGGGGAAGGATGAGAGAGTGAGTGGTCCAGAAGACTTCACACAGCTCCCAGCGACAGATTGTTGTGATTTTCTGAAAAGCATCATTTTTTTTTGCAGTATTATCACCATGGCACCTCGCTATGACGATGACTGTAGTGGGTGGACTTCCTGGTGTGAAACCACACTGACATGTCTTCACGTCAGCTGGGGGGTGCTCACATTTGTCACTGTAGAATCTGCCATGCTCTGTCTTGTGGAGGGAAGTCCTGTTGTGAAAGCTGAATGTTTTGGTGTTTAAACTGAATGTTGTTGTTATCTCGCAGAGATGAATGCAGACCAGACAAACACTACAGTCTGGTGAGACAGTGGCATGCATCCCTATTCCCTTCAATGGCACCCTATTCCCTACATAGTCCACTACTTCAGACCAGGACCCTTGTTGCTCTGGTCAAAGGTAGTGCACTATATAGGGAATAGGGCTCTGGTCAACAGTAGTGCACTATATAGGGAATAGGGCTCTGGTCAACAGTAGTGCACTATATAGGGAAWAGGGCTCAGGTCAAAGGTAGTGCGCTATATAGGGAATAGGGCCCTGGTCTAAAGTAGTGCACTATATAGGGAATAGGGCTCTGGTCAAAGGTATGCACTATATAGGGAATAGGGCCCTATTCTATAGTAGTGCACTATATAGGGAATAGGGCCCTGGTCTAAAGTAGTGCACTATATAGGGAATAGGGTGCTATTTGCTATTAGTCAGCTAGATGTCTCTGAGGCTGGTCATAATGGGAAGACTGCTGGGAACCTGGGACGGAACAGTGGTACTGAACAGTGGTACTGAACAGTGGTACTGAACGGTGGTACTGAACAGTGGTACTGGACAGTGGTACTGGACAGTGGTACTGAACAGTGGGACGGAACAGTGGTACTGAACAGTGGTACTGAACAGTGGGACGGAACAGTGGTACTGAACAGTGGTACTGAACAGTGGGACGGAACAGTGGTATGGAACGATGGTACTGAACAGTGGTACAGAACAGTAGTACTGAACGTTGGTACTGAACAGTGGTACTGAACAGTGGTACGGACAGTGGTACTGAACAGGTACTGAAAGTACCATGGTACTGAACAGTGGTCTGAACAGTGGTACTGAACAGATGGTACTGAACAGTGGTACGAACAGTGGTACTGAACAGTGGTACGTGAACATGTACTGAACAGTGGTACTGAACGGTTGGTACGGAACCTAGTATGGTACTGAACAGTGGTACGTGAGACGTAGTACTGAACAGTGGTACTAACAGTGGTACTGAACAGAGGTACTGAACAGTGGTACGGACAGTGGTACTGAACAGGTACGGACCGGTTGGTACTGAACAGTGGTACTGAACAGTGGTACCTGAACGGTGGTACTGAACAGTGGTACTACAGAGGTTACTGAACAGTTGGTACTGAACAGTGGTACTGAACAGAGGTACTGAACAGTGGTACGACCAGTCTGAACAGTGGTACTGACGGTGGTACGGCCGGTGGTAGCAACTCAGTATACTGAACAGTGTACTGGAACAGTGGTACGGCCAGTAGTACTGAACAGTGGTACTGAACGGTGGTACCGGACAGAGTACTGAACAGTGGTACGGACCAGTGGTACTGAACAGTACTGAGTGGTACAGAACAGTGGTACAGAACAGTGGTACGGACGGTGGTACTGAACAGTGTACGTACAGAGGTCTGAACAGTGGTACTGACCAGTGGTACTGAACAGAGGTACTGAACAAGTGGTACGGACCAGTAGTTACTGAACAGTGGTACTGAACTCGGTGGTACGGACCGACTGGTACTGAACAGTGGTACTGAACAGTGGTACTGAACAGTGGTACGGACCAGTAGACTGAACAGTGGTACTGAACGGTGGTACGGACCCAGTAGTACTGAACAGTTGGTACGGGACCAGTGTACTGATGACGTGTACTGAACCTTGGTACAGAACAGTGGTACGGACCGGTGGTACTGAACAGTGGTACTGAACAGTGGTACTGAACGGTGGTACGGACCAGTGGTACTGAACAGTGGTACGGACCAGTGGTACTGAACAGTGGTACTGAACGGTGGTACGGACCAGTAGTACTGAACAGCGGTACGGACCAGTGGTACTGAACAGTGGTACTGAACAGTGGTACTGAACAGTACGGAACATTCTGACGTGTTCTATGTATCCACCTTGCAAAGGGAAGGGATGGCTGCCATGGAAATTGAATTAGCATAATATAAAAAGTCCCCGTCAATATCCGTCAGTGTAAGCCAGAGATACGGGTTACGTCTAAATCCACTGCGTCTACAGTGGAATGTGGCAGAGCTACAGCAGTGTTTGTCAGAGCAGGAGACATCCCCCAAACAAATCTGTATTCTCACGAAAACGTCTGCAGAGTCCGAACGGTTTGGCCTAGAGACTAATTTGACTCCACTATAGTTATATAGTTACTATACTATCCCCACTGAGAATCATGAACACGACGACGTTCTCCGTTTTGCTCAGTGACCACACGCTTCACCGGATTCGTCAGAAGTTTGTTCTGCCGATGTGCCAACTTGTGTCTGAAGCGTCCAAACAGTTTGTGCTATTCCACTTTCTTCTATTCCACTTTCTCATATTCCACTTCATTCTATTCCACTTTATTCTATTCCACTTTATTCTATTCCACTTTCTTATACAGTATCTCTCAGATTAACAGACACTTCAGAACAAACAGATCTGTTTTTCCCTCGGCTAAAAGACAAAAATCAATGTTTCATTAAATCATTTTTTACATAAGGCAGACGCTGTTATCCAGAGCGAGTTGATCCATTTTCATACCTGTCACCCCGTGGGAACTGAGCCCACAATGTTGGCATTGCAAACGCCGTGCTCTACCCAACTAAGCCGCACAGAACCTTTTTATAAACTAAACCAATGTGTTTCAAAAAACCCTGATGCTGAAACGCGTTGATTTTACAACAATAACCAACTGTTTTTATCCTTTTGAACGTTCAGGCAAAAATGTACATTTTCGCCTAAATAGACAAAAGTAATTATTTTTCATGAGATGGTCTGAAACATGAACTGATAATGAATGATTTACTTCCGTTGTCCTCTGAGAGTTGTTGAATCTCCTCTCTATGGCAGGAAACAGAGGAAACGCTTTCCCACAGAGACACAGAGCGAGTGATTTCTAGGTGGACAGGAACAGAGCGAAGAGAGTATGACATACATGACGTATGACAAAAACAAGTCTGGAAGGAGAGTTTACAGTCTAGCCAGACACCTAGGTAGTTGTTGTGGTCCACATATTCTAAGTCAGAACCGTCCAGAGTAGTGATGCTAGTCGGGCGGGCGGGTGCGGGAAGCGATCGGTTGAAGAGCATGCATTTAGTTTGACTTCCATTTAAGAGCAGTTGGAGGCCACGGAAGGAAAGTTGCATGGCATTGAAGCTCGTCTGGAGGTTAGTTAACACAGTGTCCAAAGAAGGGCCAGATGAATACAGAATGGTGTCGTCTGCGTAGAGGTGGATCAGAGAATCACCAGCAGCAAGAGTGATATCATTGATGTATACAGAGAAGAGAGTCGGCCAGAGAATTGAACCCTGAGACTGCCAGACGTCTGGACAACAGGCCCTCCGGTTTGACACGCCAGTAGCATCTGAGAAGTAGTTGGTGAACCAGGCGAGGCAGTCATTTGAGAAAACAAGGCTGTTGAGTCTGCCGATAAGAATGAGGTGATTGACAGAGTCGAAAGCCTTGGCCAGGTCGATGAATACGGCTGCACAGTATTGTCTCTTATCGATGGCGGTTATGATATCGTTTAGGACCTTGAGCGTGGCTGAGGTGCACCCATGACCAGCTCTGAAACCAGATTGCATAGCGGAGAAGGTACGGTGGGATTCGAAATGGTCGGTGATCTGTTTGTTAACTTAGCTTTCGAAGACCTTAGAAAGGCAGGGTAGGATAGATATAGGTCAATAGCAGTTTGGGTCTAGAATGTCTCCCCCTTTGAAGACGGGGATGACCGCGGCAGCTTCCCAATCTTTAGGGATCTCAGACGATACGAAAGAGAGGTTGAACAGGCTAGTAATAGGGGTTGCAACAATTGCGGCGGATAATTTTAGATAGAGAGGGTCCATATTTTCTAGCCCATCTGATTTGTAGGGGTCCAGATTTTGCAGCTCTTTCAAAACATCAGCTATCTGGATTTGGGTGAAGGAGAAATGGGGGAGGCTTGGGCAAGTTGCTGTGGGGGGTGCAGAGCTGTTGACCGGTGTAGGGGTAGCAAGGTGGAAAGCATGGCCAGCTGTAGAGAAATACTTATTGAAATTCTCAATTATCGTAGATTTATCGGGGGTGACAGTGTTTCCTAGCCTCAGTGCAGTGGGCAGCTGGGAGGAGGTGCTCTTATTCTCCATGGACTTTACAGTGTCCCAGAACATTTGAGTTTGTACTACAGGATGGACATTTCTGTTTGAAAAAGCTAGCCTTTGCTTTCCTAACTGCCTGTGTATATTGGTTCCTAACTTCCCTGAAAAGTTGCATATCGCGGGGGCTATTCGATGCTAATGCAGAACGCCACAGGATGTGGTGTACTGATCAAGGGCAGTCAAGTCTGGAGTGAAACAAGGACTATATCTGTTCTTAGTTCCACATTTTTTGAATAGGGCACGCTTCTTTACGATGGCGAGGAAAGCACTTTTAAATAATAACCAATCATCCTCTACTGTCGGAATGAGGTCAATACCCTTCCAGGATACCCGGGCCAGGTCAGTTAGAAAGGCTTGCTTGCTGAAGTGTTTTAGGGAGCGTTTGACAGTGATGAGCGGTGGTCATTTGACCGCGGACCCATTACGGACGCAGGAAAGCTTAGATTCTAGCTTAGATTGTAGGACGGCCGGGGTGTTAAGCATATAACAGTATAAACTCTGAAGATAAATGGAGGGCTATTAATTTACATATGGTGTCCAGGGCGCAGCTGGGGGCTGAGGTGGGGTGTTAAGCATATCACAGTTTTGGTCACCTAACAGGGCATAATGTACAGACAAATGTATGGTAGGATGTGAGTACAGTGGAGGTAAACCTAGGCGTTGAGTGACGATGAGAGAGGTTTAGTCTCTGGAGGCACCAGTTAAGCCAGGTGAGATCTCTGCATGTGTGAGGGGTGGAACAAAATAGCTATCTAAGGCATGTTGAGCGGGACTGAGGGCTCTACAGTGAAATAAAACAGCAAGACAGTAGTAGACAAGTCATATTGACATCAGAGAGAGGCATAAAGCAAACACAGGTGTTGATCAGGAGAGCTAAGACAACAACGGGTAAATGGCGATGGAATGGGCAGAGCGGGTTAGTTACGTACATACAGGACCTGAGTTCGAGGTTGGGCCGACAGGTAAACAAAATGAGGTACCATGTTATTGAAACAGTCCAGGGGGCATCAGCTGTGTGATGCCGAGTGATCAAAAGAGCAGCTATAGGGGAGTCAGGGTGCTGTTCGGCAGTCACTAACATGCTAGGCGAGCAGGGGACACAGCGTTCAGAAAAGCTAGCGGGCCGGGGCTAGTAGATGGTTCTTCTGCGACATCGTAACAGACCTGTTGAGACCCCCTCGGACGGTTACGTCGGTAAACCAGTCGTGATGGATCGGCGGGGCTTCGTGTCGGCAGTAAAAGGGTCCAGGCCAATTGGAAAAATAGGTATTGTAGCCCAAGAATTGGCTGAAGGACCTCTTCGGATAGCCAGGAGATGGGCCTAGCTCCAGGCTAACTGGTGCGTGCTTCAGGACAGAGACGTTAGCCAGGAGTAGCCACTCAGATAGCAGCTAGCTAGCTGTGATGATCCAGGTGAAAAGGTTCAGAGCTTGTGGTAGGACTCCGGAGATGTGGAGGAAAAGCAGTCTGATATGCTCTGGGTTGATATCGCACTGTGCAGACTGGCAGGAATTGATTGGGTTGAGGCTGGCTGATGTCCGAGTTAACAGTGAGGACCGCTAGCAGTGGCTAACTGACAACTAGCTAGTAGATAGTTAGCTGGCTAGTTTTCTGATGGGGGTTTCGGTTCTAATGTATAAAATAGCAGATCCGTACCACATTGGGTGAGGAGGGTTGCAGGAGAGGATGTTCAGTCCGTAGATGGAAATTTAGATAAAAAATATAAAAAATATATACGCAACATATATGAAGAAAACTATATATACATGGGGCGGGACGGGACAAGACAAATAGAAGTCCAACTGCTACGCCATCTTTGAATAGTGATGTAGCGTGAGTCATCTGGCTAGGAAACTTACCTCTTCTACCACCAATGTGTAACATCCACTTGGGTCACGCACGACATCTCCCTCTCCATCCTCCCCCTCTCTCTATCGCCATCCTCCCCATCTCTCTATCGCCATCCTCCCCCCTCCACAGAGGAAGCAGTCATTCCTCCTGGGGCATCCAGGGTAATCTTTCGTGTGAGGAAAAGTTGCAGGTGGTGGGCGGGACCCTCTGTTCTTTACTGCTCACTTAGCCCCTCTTTGCACCCCGACACACACACACAGAAACACACGTACACAATTTATGAGGACAATTCGAAGACCCTCTGCGCTCTACTGGAGCACTACTGATGGATGGATGGAGAGCGAGAGAGAGAGTGAGAGAGAGAGAGAGACGGAGAAACAGAGGGAGAGAGAGAGAGAGAGACGGAGAAACAGAGGGAGAGAGAGAGCGAGAGAGAGAGAGACGGAGAAACAGAGAAACAGAGAGAGAGAGAGAGAGAGAAAGAGAGAGAGAGAGAGAGAGAGAGAGAGAGAAAGCTGCGGTTAGGGAGGTAATAGTCTCCCATAGGCTTTATTATTGTAAAAGTCAATGTTTCCTTCCCACCATCTGAATTGCAATCTCATAGGTGGGAACCTGCAGTGGGAGAAAGAGAAGGTGTGTGTTACATGAATGTGTTTGGTGATATTGGGCTGTAAGAAACGCAGACTGTGATCGTAACGTTAAAACAGACATGAACAGTGGCTCTGGCTCAAACGTCTTGTAAAATGCCACTGACACCCCAAATGTCACTGGAATGTCATTTGTTCCGCTGTCCTTTTTTTGGGACCTTGATTTAATTCAAATTTTAGTTGATACCTCAGACATTTCTCTCCCTCTTCCTCTTTCCCCCATGCCTTTTCTCACGTGCTCGTATATTATCTCTGTCCGTCGCTCTCTTTCTCTCCACTTCTCTTTGTCTCTTACCTCATCTGTCCCATCCATCTCTCCTACCTGCTGCCTAAGTCTTTTTTTCAAACAAACATTAGAAATAATCAACAGGGGGGAGGGGGGGGGGCAGAGGGCTTTGATAAATTTAACATGGCCTGTGGTTCCTTTTTCTCTGGCACTGGTAATACATAATACGGTCATTTATTTTTATTCCACCAAGTAATGCACAGCTAAAGCAGGCTCTTCAACCATTTTTTTTTCGTCAACTCTGCACCTCGCTGCTCCCTTTTTCCCTTCCTCTCTATTTTCCGTCCTCTCTCCGGACTCCTCTCTTCCTCTCTCTCCTCTCCTTCCTCTTCCTCTCCTCTCCTTCGCTCTTGCTTCTTCTGCTTTCTCTTCTCTTTCTTCTCTCTCTGCTCTGCTTGGCTTGCTAGGGGGGGGGGGGGGGGGGGGGGGGGGGGGGGGGGGGGGGGGGGGGGGGGGGGGGGTCTGGGGGGGGGCCCTCTGAGTTTTTGAGTTGTCTGTGCCTGGCTGGTGCTGCTATATGTTCTTGTTCTCTATAAATCTTTCATCAGGGAGCAGAGGAACGAAGTCGGAACTCGTTTATTTTTTGTCCTGCTCTACAAAGCCTGGTGGAAACACAACTCGGGAGAGGGAGGGATGGGAAGAGGCCCTGTGAGTAGGCAGAGAGGCAGAGAGGAAGAGATGGGGGGGGGGGGTGAAGAGAGAGGAGAGACGAAGAGGGAGAGAGAGCAGAAGAGGGGGAGGGAGGAGAAAGAGACATGGCCTTGAGAGAACAGAGGGATAGCCATAAGATGGGGAGGGATAAGAGGGAGGCTGATGGTATGAGAGAGGACAGAATTGAGGTTGGAGGGGTTGAACCTGCTTGTATTTCACTATAAATTTCGGCCTTGAT
>NW_019949716.1:7336-10206 GCF_002910315.2 Salvelinus sp. IW2-2015 | reverse complement strand
GTGCTATCCAACTGCGCCTTGGTCTCCTCCTATGAGGCGTGACAACATTTTACTTAAGTATATATTTTATTACGTAACTAATAGTAATACATGTATCATTGTTAAATATATGTAATTGAACTGGCATAAGGGTTTAGAGGTATATGGAGAAAAAGGATATTATTACCAATCAGTTTGTCGGAGGGTTATTGACATGTATTAATCTCATGATTTATGTAATATACAATTTACAGATGTTATCGACCATAATTAACTAAAATGTTTTGTAATTACACTTTTGGGCAGTCTCCTGTGTAGAAACATTTAAAATGCATCTATTTTATTTTATTGTTACATGTAACTAGCATGTCGTCACTACACAAAAGGTATCTAGGTAGGTTCCGATAGCTGTTGTAAAAGTGCACACTAGACATTTACTACACTTAATTTACATATTAATTCTCATATATATTAGGCTTAAAGGACTGTCGCATGTATTTCAGTGGATGTACTAATGTATATCCAGGAGCAAAGAACGTAATGTAAGAAGGGAGAACATATAGGGAATATACATTTCAATACTATTTACTGCCTTTGAAAGGGATACGAGGTTCATTTTATTGGCGTAAAGGTTGTAATGTTGTTTCAAAATATATAAAGTATAATGTTAATGTAACAGTCCTTGCGAAAGTATTCATCCCCTTGGATTTTTCCTATTTTGTGCGTAGCATGGAATGAAAAATATTTTGGGGGGTTTGAATATTTAATAATTTCCACATGCTACCGGCTTTGAGATGAAATATTCTTGGGGGGTGGAAACAAGCACAGGAATAAGAAGCAAGAAAACTGGAAAGTTGAGCGTGCATAACTATTCACCCCAAGGTCAAATACTTTGTGAGCCACCTTTTGCAGCAATTAAGGTGCAAGTCTCTTGGGATAGTGTATCTATAAGATTGGCAACTAGCCACTTGATTTTTTGCCCATTTTTTAAGGCAAACTGCTCGAGTCTTCAAGTTGGATTCGGTTCCTGGGTGTACAGCATCTTTGTCATACCACAGATTTCCTCATTGGAATTGAGGTCTTGGGGCTTTGACTGGCATTTAACATTTAAATGTTCCCTTAAACATTCAACAGTGCTTTAGCATATGGCTTAGGGTTATGGTCTGCTGGAAGATGACCTCCGTCCAGTTAATCTCTGGAAGACTGAAACAGGTTTCCTTAAATTTTCCTGTATTTAGCGCATCGATATTCCTTTCAATTCTGACAGTTTTTCCAGTCCTGCTGATGAAAAACATGCCACAGATGATGCTGCCAACGATGCTTCGTGTGGGGATGGTCTTCTTGGGTGATAGAGGTGTTTGGGGTTTGTGCAGACATGCATTTTTTGATGGCCAACAAGCTCAAGTTTTAGTCTCATACTGACCAGAGTACTTCTTTTATGTTTGGGGAGTCTCACATGCCTTTTTTGCGACACAAAGTGTTTTGCTTATTTTTTTTTTAAGCAATTGGCTTTTTCTGGCATCTTCTGTAAAACCAACTCTGTGGAGTGTTACGGCTTACGTGGTCTATGGGCAGATACTCAGTCTCTTGTGTGGGAGCTTGCGCTCCTTCAGGGTTACTTTGGTCTCTTTGTTGCTTCTGATAATGCTTCCATTGCCTGTTCTGTGAGTTTTGTACCGCGGCCCTCTCTTGGCAAGTTTGTTGTGGTGCATACGCCATATTATTTAAATGTTTTATTAATGGATTTAATGGTGCTCCGTGGGATGTTCAAAGTTTCTGATATTTTTATATAACCCAACCCTGATCTGTACTTCTCCACAACTTTATTTTTTAGAATCTTTTGAAACAAGTAATTTTTTCATTTCACTTCACCAATTTGGACAATTTTGTGTTTGTCCATTACATGAAATCCAAATAAAAATCCATTTAAATTACAGGTTGTAATGCAACAAAATAGGGAAAACCCCTAGGGGGTGAATACTTTTGCAAGGCACTGGAGGTCCTCATGAGCAAGCAGCTTCAAGTTAAGTGAAAAACAGTAGGGTTAACCTTTTTATTACAATCATTGGGAAAATACACTACAATTTAGAATAACTGTTGTTACTGCGCCTATAAGTGTAATTACACTGCGATTTCAATGCAATTACATGTTTCACAGGATATATCAAAATGTCATTAATTACAATGTTGTTAAAAAGAAAAGTATATTAACTACAATGTCTCTATACAGGAACAAGCAAATTCATGTAAAGTGAAACAAATTGTGAAGTTACTATGTAGTTACTATATGACAATGATGGCAGACACCCAGTATTGTACTTGTAGTTGTGATCAATGGGAATCCATCTCAAATCTCAGAAAAACGTTGTTAATTCACCTTAAAAGTGTAATTGCTATTTACTTTCAATATTGTTAAATATTTTGCAGGGTAAATGAAAAGTTTAAATATTATGTTGCTATAAAGAAAATTGTTTGAGATACAATGTTTTTACGCAGGAACAAGCAACTTAATGTCAATTCTGTGATTATCTTTAATTGAACATGTACAGACTGCTCTCTCCACTGCTCATTTGGAGCAAGCGTCAACGACTCACAATATTGTTTTGTTGTTGTTGTTAATAATTTACAGCCAGAACATGATGTATCCTTAACAGTTCAACATACACTACTGGTCAAAAGGTTTTGAAAAACTACTCATTCAAGGGTTTTTCTTTATTTTTACTGTTTTCTACATTATAGAATAATAGTGAAGACATCAAAACTATGAAATAACACATATGGAATCATGTAGTAACCAAAAAAGTGTTAAACAAATGTTATATTTGAGATTCTTCAAATAGCCACACTTTGCCTTGATGACAGCTTTGCACACTCTTGGCATTCTCTCAACC
>NW_019949716.1:0-862 GCF_002910315.2 Salvelinus sp. IW2-2015 | reverse complement strand
GCTATTTGACCAAGAAGGAGAGTGATGGAGTGCTGCATCAGATGACCTGGCCTCTACAATCCCCCAACCTCAACCAAATTAAGATGGTTTGGGTTGAYTCGGACCSCAGAGTGAAGGAAAAGCAGCCAACAAGTGCTCAGCATATGTGGGAACTCCATCAAYACRGTTGGAAAAGCATTCCAGGTGAAGCTGGTTGAGAGAATGCAAAGCTGTGTGGGCAAAGCTGCCATCAAGGCAAAGGGTGGCTATTTGAAGACTCTCAAATATAAAATYTATTTTGATTTGTTTAACACTTGGTTACTACATGATTCCATATGTGTTATTTCATAATTTTGATGTCTTCATTATTATTCTATAATGTAGAAAATAGTAAAAATAAAGAAAACCCTTGAATGAGTAGGTGTTCTAKAACTTTTGACCGGTAGTGTACGTTTCTGCAAAATTATGGAGCAGTTCCATGTGCCTCATTTAAAAAAACAGACTAACACAAAAAAAATATATATATTTATATTTTTTACCACGGGAATACACTGTATCTTACTCTTACTTTCTCTCATATTATCTCGACCTAGAGTGTGTGTGTTTATATAATCAGTGTTTATTTGAACTTAAGTGATAGGGAGAAGTTGATTACGTCTTTTCTCTTTTACAGTGTCGCTCACCTCTGCTGTTGCGTTTTGGTGATCCTTCTTGCATATTGGTTGAGCGTCTCRTTAGAGCTGTCAAACGCTGGCWGTGAACGACCACTGGCATGAATCACATCGTAGCGTAAAAATACTGAGAGTTACATGCCAAGCCTGATAATGATGAGGTTTATGGATAGGGCTATTACAGTACAAGCTGGATTGTCTTAGCTCTTAGC
>NW_019949715.1:18766-20281 GCF_002910315.2 Salvelinus sp. IW2-2015 | reverse complement strand
GACACACTGCTGTTCACAAGGCCTGTAGTTTTTATAGTATCAGATTAACACTCTGGTCTGTTCTTTGTCTTGTGTTATTGTTTGTCCAATAAACAAAAAGACAAATAAGTAATGTTACTCACCGTCGTTGTCTTCTTCAAGGCTACAAATTAAATCAGTTTCTTTACATTTATCAATACTCTCCCCAAATGTTCTCAAGGTAGGTTGGATTAAGATGTATCGACGTTCTTCAAATTATCCAGAATTTTCATACCATATCCCTACCACAATATATCTCCTATAGAGCTCAACATTTCAGATGGGTTGAGTTAAATATTGAAGACACATTTCAGTTGAATACATTCAGTTGGACAACTGACTAGGTATCCCCCTTTCACCTCGTCCTCCCACAATATTATTTGCTGTAGAAATCAACATTTCACATATATCACCCACAATATATCTGCTATAGAGGTCAATATTTCACATTGTCCTCTGTTAGGGTTCGTTCCTTACGTCCTTCTTTGTCAATATTTGGTTCATTGGTGAAATTAGCATTATGACAATATCTTTAATTAAATCATTCAAAAACCTTTATTAATGCAATTGCAGACAGAAGTTGACAAACAGGAACATAGCACGCATGTTTCTGAGTAAGTTCTGCCTCAAACAAACGGTCTCAAGTTGTTTTATTAAACCGAAGTCCCGCCTTAGTGATGTCACTAACTAGTCATTACCTTTTTACTCCTGAGACCAAAACCCTATATAAACAATGGCGTTTAGTGTTTTCTTAAACTTAGCAGTAAACGTCCACTCCCCAAAGCTGATTTATTGTGGAATGTTTGACGAGCCTTATCTCCTCCACTCCCCTGCAGAGCTCCTTCTTCACAGTCACACATTACTCAGAAGGGCCTCTTCATAATGAAATAGAGAGAGAACTAAAAACAATTGTGGAATACTAAACCTCTACAATGAATTTGTATTGTTAATCTGTAGTCTATGACCCTATAAATGTAAGGAGGGAGGTGTCTTATAATAATAATAAATGTATTAATTATTAATTATTCTAATACACCAAACATTTGTACAGCCCCAATCATGACCCCTAGGTAAATCCTGACACCTCCCACAATATATCTGCCATAGGGGTCAACATTTCAAACTCCAAAATGAACATGGATTCAGCTTGAATTCAGTTTGATGTCCTAGTATGAATCATTCTGCGATGTTTAGACTGTTACAATAGTAGCACTGCTTACATCCCTTTCCCTAGATGTACATTAGTAATGAATGTGATGAACAGTCATATCAATATGATGTATGGTATTTGATTAAATTATGTAATGAGACAAATTCAATGAACAATAATAACTAATGCATTCTGTTTTACATGATCATTAWTCATGACTCTCCATCTTGGATAATGGATGATCAGAATTACGTGAGTAATTACTTATTTGTCTGTTTTGTTTATTGACAACCAATAACACAAGACAAAGAACAGACCAGAGTGTTAATCTGATACTATAAAAACTA
>NW_019949715.1:6788-16998 GCF_002910315.2 Salvelinus sp. IW2-2015 | reverse complement strand
CACTGAGCATGTGAGGAGGTGGGTTGGCGGTCTGCGATGTATGAGGGAGTAAGAAAAACATTTACGAACATACACTGATTCAGATTTCTTCATTTGGGTGTGTTCAGGAGTATGAAGTTAGGAAAGAAAGAAAATAAGTGAATGAATAAAATTAAAAATAACTCCTGATTATATAATGATTTTAAACAAAGATTATTTATAAAAGAGGAAAAGGAAGAGAAAAGATAAAAAGAGAAAAGAAGAATTAATAAAATTTTAAATTTTAATTCCTGTTATATTAACGCGAGAAAACTGGGATATAAATTACATGCTATAGTTTTCTTATTCTTTAGTCATAAAGCCTTGAAGAAGGACACACTGCTGTCTCACAAGCGCCTCGTCGTTTTCTATAGTATCAGATTTAACACTCTGGTCTGTTTCTTTTGGATTCTTGTTTGTTAATTGGTTGTCAGATAAAACAAAACAGACAAATAATGTAATACCTCACCCTAAATGCTGATCATCCTTATCCAAGTGGAGAGTCATTGAATAATGATTTTACATGTAAACAGAAACACATTAGTTATTATTGGTCATTGAATTTCCTGCCTCATTACATAAATTTAATGAGAGATACCATACAATCATATATGGAATGACTGTTCATCACATCATATACTAATGTACATCTAGGCGAAAGGCGACTGTAAGCAGCACTAACTATGTGAAGCAGTCTGAGAATGAACCTGAATGCTTCATCAATAGACATTTCAAGCAAAACTTCACGATGATTCTTTTAATTTTGGTGTTGTGTGAAATGTTAGCTATATTAGGCAGATTATATTGTGGAGAGGTTATTAGGTAATGCTTCCTGATCAATCCATATATCCAAGATCGGAGAGACATGAATAATTGATAATCGTATAACAAAAATGTATGAGTATTACAGTTACATTCAAAATCCAATTTTCAGTCACATTACATTATTCATCAAATACCATACATCATATTGATATGACGTTCATTCACTTCATTACTAATGTACATCTAGAGGAAAGTGATGTAAGCAGTGCTTACTATTGGAACAGTCTAAACATCATAGGAATTTGATCATTACTAGGACGTTCAAACTTTCTGCCGTTTCGGTGAAAAGATGGATTGGCCAAGGTTGCAGCGTGGTAGGCGCATTCCTCATCAAATATTATTTAATCAACACAAAACAAGAAAGAATAAACGACCACGTTAAAGTTTTGTAAAGCCGCTAACACAGCAACTAACCAAAAAACAAGAACCAATACCGGCCAACAAAGAAATAGGAAAAAACTAGAATGCCCACCCAAATCATACCTTGACCCTAACCACAATTAGAGAAATAAAAAAAGGCTCTCTAACGGTCAGGGCTGACATTCAAGAAGATTCCATGTTCATTTTGGAGTGTGATTATTGTTGAGCTCCTATGGAAGAAATATTGTGGGATAAACTACGTGAAATGTTTGACCTCTATTGCGATATATTGTTGGGAGACAATTCTGGATAATTTGAAGAACATCTATACATCTTAATCCAACCTACCTTGAGATATTTGGGTGAGAGTATTTGGATAAATGTAAAAGAAACTGATTATGTGTAGCTTGAAGAAGACACACTGCTGTTTCACAAGGCTGTAGTTTTATAGAATCAGAATTAAACACTCTGGTCTGTTTCTTTTGTCTTTGTGTTATGGTTGTCAATAAACAAAACAGACAAATAAAGAATTACTCACTCGGTGCTGATCATCCATTATCCAAAGATGGAGAGTCAGGAACAATGATCATGTAAAACAGAATACATTAGTTATTATTCATTACCTTCAAATCACCATCTGTCACATTTATCCTCTCATTATACCATAGTGATGTGATATACATCAGAGGGGTGTTGAGTGTTCATCACATTCATTACTAATACAATCAAGGACGTGACAGTATGTTGGAATGGTTCTTAATGCTTCTAGGACCAGCTCAAAGCTCAGAGTTGATGGTAATATGCATTGAACTACTTTGATATTCAGAATGAATCTAGTCTATTCATTCTGTAACTCCTACTATGAACTCCTAACTACATGAGAAATGACAAAGTGTTTCTGTACAGGGAAGAGACTGTGTTGTTTATTTGTTTGTTGGTTAGTGTTTAGAAACAAATTACTGGACTTCGTAGGAACACTTACCTCCTCTGACCCAATTAAACCCACTCGCTCCTCTTCTGTTCTCCATTGGATGACCTGACATATGTAGACTACTCTATCTGACCTCTGAAGTCTCTCAGCCTCAGACACGTTGCCTCTCTCCAGCTCCTGGCGTGATCAGACCTCACTCTGGCCCTCCATAGCCACATCTCTCTGTCACCTGGCATTCTATATAACCAGGTTAATACACTCTGTCTCTTAAACCAACCCTGATCGTCATGTCAAACAGCACTCGGTGTCAGGTGGAGAGGTGACAGCGGGAGGGATGATCCTCTTCACCACATCACCCCACCACTTCTGTCTTCTGAGGTTGAGTTTTAAACTGATCTGTTTTCAGGAAAGAGAGAACATCTCATGTTAATGACATCATCTGTGTTCAGAACACAAATCCTCATCAAGTACAATATATACACACAGCGTGAATTAAAAAACTTACAATAGACATACAACAACCAGGACCATGTCAATTCTAAAACTACAACTCCACAATCCCCGACAGACAGATTCATTTGAAGGACAAGTACATATATGTCATAGAAGAATGGTTTGATGCTACCAAAATTCATAGACATGTATTATTCCCATTACGGTCTCCCACAAAACTACAACTAAAAGAATCCAACACAGACCACAAAAAAAAAAACCACCAACATCTTTTCCCAGACATGCCACTATTGGCTATCTTATTTCACATTAGTAAGCCTAACATGTCAATCCATTTCTGATTATTATCATATTTATTTAAAAGTATGTTTTATCTTTGGTCACAATGTGACAGAGTGCTTTCTGCCAAATAACATGAACAGATATTTATCCCTATTCCTCAACCTCAATATCATATATACCTCAGTCCACTACCTCCACACACCTAAACTCAATGACCCACCCCACACCCCAGCCCTGTTACCCCATGCCCTAACCCTAACACCCACAGCCAATACCCTCAAATCTATACATCAAGTACAGATAACAGCATTCTGGCCCTAAATGACCTGTGTGTTTACTCAAGAACCCCATGTTCCTTTGCCAATACACCTTCATCCCTGTTACTTTCAATTCTCAGCTCTGTTTACCACTTTCCTTTAGGCCTGTATTCCCCAAGTCACCCAAACAGGCTAACTATATCCAACTATTCACTACACCCCCCAAACCCTGTTTATCAGCCATGTATTTAGTCTGTGCACTACTGACCCTGTATACACTAATCATTTCAAGATAAACTAATATTTACAGTGGTTACACGTGACCAGCCCCAATCTCTTGTTTTTCTACCACAACGTTGTTGCCAGAAAGGATTTGAAATGGGACAATAGAGTCCATCCAGCCCCATTACCTGTATGAACCTTTTTGTATCCCTACACCCCATTATAAACAGGGAAATCCTATGGGCATACTCATTATAAAACAGGTTCTACCCCAGTGTCCAGCCCTTCAACATTCCATACTAACCAGTCTACCCAGTGATCCAAGTCTCAACATTCCATATTACTAACCAGGGTCTACCCCAGTGTCAGCCTCAACATTCATACTAACCAGGTCTACCCAGTGTCCAAGCCTCAACATTCATACTAAACAGGTCTTACCCCAGTGTCCAAGCCCTCACATTCATACTTAACCAGTCTACCCCAGTGTTCCAAGCCTCAACATTCATACTAACCAGGTCTTACTATTGTGCAAGAGACACTAACAAAACCTTAGACCGCTGAACCACTCGGGGAACCCAACTATTTGTTGATATCTACAACTTTAACTTCTCTAGAGCCAGTAAAAGTACAAAAGGTTGTTATTTCTCCGTTTTGTTGGTCCGAGACTGGATTAATGGGTTCTATAATAAAGAGATGTTTGTGAGGGAGAGGGTCACTGCTTGGAGCAGCAGAGCTGTTTCTCCACCACACAAACCTTCCAGCTACAACCTCCTCTGTTACAAACAGCCATTTCATCCAGACCACATTTACACATAAAGACAAAATAAAAAACCACAAACCACACTTCATTTTCAATAGTTGGTTTATAGTTCTTTCTCCCAGATACAGAAAAGAAAGTTAATCATTAAATATAGCATGTGACTTACATAATATGAAACTCTGGACTCTGCCATTTTAACTGCAATAAAAAGAGAAAACATTCATATTTACATCATTACCATTCATCACAATTTCTCTCTTTGCTCAATCACACGATACAAAACATCGACTTCCTCTTTCATTCCAGTCCTCATTGTTTTAAAAGGCTACTGTTGTGTCTAGTTTTGAATAGTTGAGAATATACTGAACAATCTCCTCTAGCCTTTTCACTGGTCTTTCATCACGTCCTCCATTCACATTCAAAATAGCTTGAACGTTTAAAATCCATAACCACTCTAATAGTTCGACTATTATGTGCGATATTTCTAACGTTTTTACGAGAACTAGCTACCACCTCAGTCCTGTCATACTGAGACAAGATTTCACCTTTACCTTTGCACAGGCATTGGAGTAAACTCCTCCCCCCAGCCTCTCTGGTTAATAGAAAAACCCAGTCACAAAGTCCCCTAGCCTGGTCTGGTTAAATAGAACCCCCAGTACAAAAGAGTCTCGAATCAATCAAATTTAGTCTATATAGCACCTTCTTACATCAGCTGATTATCAAAGTGCTGCAGAAACCCACCCTAAAACCCCAAAACAGCAAGCATGCAGGTGTTAGATGTTGACAGGTTAAAGGAAATACTAATTAGCCTGTTAATACATTAAAAAGTTATTAGTAAAATTCATAGTATGTGAGGCATCTTTAAAAACATCTAAAGTTAGAAGATCATGCAGTCAAAGTGTTAGTTGATTAGATTTTGATAACATTTATATAAATTCTGTTAAATCCGTCAAGCATACAAAGACCCGGTACGAATTTGAGAGGAATGTGTAAACGTTATGTGTGATTCCTTTATGTTTCGTGGATAAAAGTGCTAATCTGTGATTTCTAACTAAAGCTTCTTTAATCTTTGAGCCTTGATTATCTGATTGCTCTGGTCTCCACTCAAGTTCACGGAGAATTCGCGCGTCTTTTTCTCATTGCCTAAACGGTTCAATGGAGTAAACATTCCGTATCACTATCTGATTCTTTCTACCCTTTTTCCAGGTACATTATTGATGATTAAAAAGAGTAATTTAAATTGTAATAACTTGTAACATGTCAAGAGTGTTTAAGGTTTGTTTTCCAGTAACGTGGTTTGAGAAGTTGGTTGGGTTTGCAGAGAGTAATTGTTGAGCCGTTGCTCGCGTTGCAGCTAGTTCGTACTGCTATGGTTACTGCTACGTTAGCTCTTCCATATGTCGATTGTGATATAGACGTGGTCGTTGTCGCTGGTTGGTAAAGATGTTTGCTGTTGGCAGTTATAATTGATAGTGGATTGTTTTCAACATTGTTGACCTGTTGATGAATTGCTGTTATGGTTTACTGAGTTAAGCTTGCTTGACAGTTATATTTGAAAGAACAGTATTTGTTTCAGTGATGTACAGTGATCATACTGTTATGATTTGAATAACCCTTGTACCCTTACAAAAACCTATCTGTTCCTGTAGAATTCTGTTTCTGCTAAAATGTGTTATTTACTGTCCACATGCCTTAGACACCTAACACGATCTTCACATGCGCTAACAAACCATTCCCAGTTATCACCTCAATCGTGAATTCTCTTTACTAACCCATATCTTTTCAGGGGTCGCTAACATAGAAGACACATGGCTAGGAAAACTCCCCATTGAAGGCCAAAACCTAGGAATACAAATCCTAGAAGAGGAACCAGGCTATGAGGGTGGCCAGTCCTCTTTCTGGCTGTGCCGGGGGAAAAATTTAATCAGAACATGGCCAAGATGTTCATAAATGACCAGCATGGTCGGCATGGTCCTGGGACCAGGTAGCACGTCGGTGAACAGGTCGAGTTCATAGCGCAGGCAGAACATAGAAACTGGAGCTGCAGCAGGCCAGGTGGACTGGGGCCAGCAAGGAGTCGTTTGCCAGGTTAGTCCTGAGGCATGGTCTAGGGTCAGGTCCTCCGAGAAGAGAAAGAAGAATTAGAGAGGTTATACTTTAAAATCACACAGGACACGGAATTAGACAGGAGAAATACTTCCAGATATAACAGACTATGACCCTAGCCCCGACACATAAACTGCTGCAGCATTAAATACTGGGGAGGCTGAGACAGGAGGGGTCAGGAGACACTGTGGCCTTCATCCGATGAAACCCGGACAGGACAAACAGGCAGGATATAACCCCACCCACTTTTGCCAAGCAGCAGCCCCCACACCACTAGAGGATATCTTCAACCATCAACTATCATTCCTGAGACAAGGGCCGAGTATAGCCCACCAAAAGATTCTCCGCCACGGCACAACCCAAGGGGGGGCGCCAACCCAGCAGGGAAGAACCACGTCAGCGACTCAACCCACTCAAGTGACGCACCCCTCCTAGGGACGGCATGGCATAGAGCAGAGCACCAGTAAGCTCAGGACTCAGCCCCTGATAAGTGAGGGTTAGAGGCCAGGAGATTCCCAAGTGGAGAGAGGGGACCGGCCAGGCAGAGACAGCAAGGGGTTGGTTCATTGCTCAGAGCCTTTTTCGTTCACCTTCACACTCCTGCGGCTCGACTACACTCAATCATTATGAACCTACTGAAGAATGATCTTCAGTAAAGACTTCAAGGTTGAGACCGCATGTCTGGTTCTCTCACATGGGTTGCGATGACTTATGTCCATATAGTAAATGGAGCTCTATTAGAGAAGAGAAGCCTGCCTTCCAGCTGTTTTGCTTCGAAATTTCTAGGGACATTAGAGAGGCCTGCGTCTTGTGACCGTTAGCGTACGTGTAGGTATGTTACGCAGGACAAATCGAAAGATAGGTAGAGCAAGCCCATGTAATGCTTTTGTCTAGAGTTTTAAGCAGCAACCGTGAAGACCTGTGTGAGAGACTATTCACTCTTTCCTTAAAATAGGGGGAAGCCAGTTGTAAGGGTAGGCTAGCACTGGGGTAGTAATATGTTCTCTCAAATTTCTTGTTCTAGTCAGGATCTAGCAGCCGTGTTCAGCACTAACTGAAGTTTATTTAGTGCTTTATCCGGGTAGCCGGAAAGTAGAGCATTGCAGTAGTCTAACCTAGAAGTAAAAAAAGCATGGGGAAAAAATTCTGTATGATTTTTGGACGTTTCTGATTTTTGCAATGTTACGTAGATGGAAAAAGCTGTCCTTGAAACAGTCTTGATATGTTCGTCAAAAGAGAGATCAGGGTCCAGAGTAACGCCGAGGTCCTTCAGTTTTATTTGAGACGACTGAACAACCATCAAGATGAATTGTCAGATTCAACAGAAGATCTCTTTGTTTCTTGGGACCTAGAACAAGCATCTCTGTTTTGTCCGAGTTTAAAAGTAGACCGTTTGCAGCCATCCACTTCCTTATGTCTGAAACACAGGCTTCTAGCGAGGGCAATTTTGGGGCTTCACCATGTTTCATTGAAATGTACATCTGTGTGTCATCCGCATAGCAGTGAAAGTTAACATTATGTTTTCGAAAGACATCCCCAAGAGGTAAAATATGTAGTGAAAACAATAGTGGTCCTAAAACGGAACCTTGAGGAACACCAACAATTACAGTTGATTTGTCAGAGGACAAACCATTCATAGAGACAAACTGATATCTTTCCGAAAGATAAGATCTAAACCAGGCCAGAACTTGTCCGTGTAGACCAATTTGGGTTTAAAATCTCTCCAAAAGAATGTGGTGATGGATGGTATCAAATGCAGCACTAAGGTCTAGGAGGACGAGGACAGATGCAGAGCCTCGGTCTGATGCCATTAAAAAGTCATTTACCACCTTCACAAGTGCAGTCTCAATGCTATGATGGGGTCTAAAACCAGACTGAAGCATTTCGTATACATTGTTTGTCTTCAGGAACTTTTTTTTTTTTTAATTGAGAGGAATGGAAGATTCGATATAGGCTGATTTAGTTTTTTTTATTTTCTGGGTCAAGGCTTGGCTTTTTCAAGAGAGGCTTTATTACTGGCACTTTTAGTGAGTTTGGTACACATCCGGTGGCTAAAGAGCCATTAGTTATGTTCAACATAGGAGGGCCAAGCACAGGAAGCAGCTCTTTCAGTAGTTCAGTTGGAATAAGGTCCAGTATGCAGCTTGAAGGTTTAGAGGCCATGATTATTTTCATCATTGTGTCAAGAGAAATAGTACTAAAATACTTGAGTGTCTCCCTTGATCCTGGGTCCTTGCAGAGTTGTGCAGACTCAGGACAACTGAGCTGTGGAGGAACACGCAGATTTAAAGAGGTGTCCGTAATTTGCTTTCTAATGATCATGATCTTTTCCTCAAAGAAGTTCATGCATTTATTACTGCTGAAGTGAAAGCCATTATCTCTTGGTGAATGTTGCTTTTTAGTTAGCTTTGCGACAGTATCAAAAATAAATTTAGGTTTGTTCTTATTTTCCTCAATTAAGTTGGAAAAATAGGATGATCGAGCAGCAGTGAGGACTGTTCGATACTGCACAGTACTGTCTTTGCAAGCTAGTCGGAAGACTTCCAGTTTGGTGTGGCGCCATTTCCGTTCCAATTTTCTGGAAGCTTGCTTCAGAGCTTGGGTATTTTCTGTATACCAGGGTGCTAGTTTCTTATAACAAATGTTTTTAGGAGTGCGACTGCATCTAGGGTATTGCTCAAGGTTAAATTGAGTTCCTCAGTCTGGTAGTTAACTGATTTTTGTCCTCTGACGTCCTTGGGTAGGCAGAGAGAGTCTGGAAGGGCATCAAGGAATCTTTGGGTTGTCTGAGAATTTATTGCACGACTTTTGATGCTCCTTGGTTGGGGTCTGAGCAGATTATTTGTTGCGATTGCAAACGTAATAAAATGGTGGTCAGATAGTCCAGAATTATGAGGAAAAACATTAAGACCCACAACATTTATTCAATGGGACAAAACTAGTTCCAAACTATGACTGTGGCAGTGAGTAGGTCCRGAGACATGTTGGACAAAACCCACTGAGTCGATGATGGCTCCGAAAGCCTTTTGGAGTGGGTCTGTGGACTTTTCCATGTGAATATTAAAGTCACCAAAAATTTGAATATTATCTGCTTTGACTACAAGGTACAATAGGAATTCAGGGAACTCAGTGAGGAACGCTGTATATGGCCCAGGTGGCCTGTAAACAGTAGCTATAAAAAGTGATTGGGTAGGCTGCATAGATTTCATGACTAGAAGCTCAAAAGACGAAAACGTCGAGTTTTTTTTTTGTAAATTGAAATTTGTTAACGTAAATGTTAGCAACACCTCCGCCTTTGCGGGATGCACGGGGGATATAGTCACTAGTGTAACCAGGAGGTGAGGCCTCATTTAGCACAGTAAATTCATCAGGCTTAAGCCATGTTTCAGTCAGGCCAATCACATCAAGATTAGTGATTAGTTCATTGACTATAACTGCCTTTGAAGTGAGGGATCTAACATTAAGTTGCCCTATTTTGAGGTGTGAGGTATCACGATCTCTTTCAATAATGGCAGGAATGGAGGAGGTCTTTATTCTGGTGAGATTGCTAAGGCGAACACCGCCATGTTTGGTTTTGCCCAACCTAGGTCGAGGCACAGACACGGTCTCAATGGCGATAGCTGAGCTGACTACACTGACTGTGCTAGTGACAGAACCCAATAAGCTGGCAGGCTGGCTAACAGCCTGCTGCCTGGCCTGCACCCTATTTCATTGTGGAGCTAGGGGAGTTAGAGCCCTGTCTATGTTCGTAGATAAGATGAGAGCACCCCTCCAGCTAGGATGGAGTCCGTCACTCCTCAACAGGCCAGGCTTGGTCCTGTCTGTGGGTGAGGCCCAGAAAGAGGGCCAATTATCTACAAATTCTATCTTTTGGGAGGGGCAGAAAACAGTTTTCAACCAGCGATTGAGTTGTGAGACTGCTGTAGAGCTCATCACTCCCCCTAACTGGGAGGGGGCCAGAGACAATTACTCGATGCCGATACATCATTCTAGCTG
>NW_019949715.1:0-6457 GCF_002910315.2 Salvelinus sp. IW2-2015 | reverse complement strand
CGGCCTCAGACTCCGATCGCTGCTTAATGGGGAGAACCGGTTGAAAGTTTCTGTCGGCTGAATGAGCGACACCAGTTGAGCATTCCTACAGCATTCCCCTCCAGAAGCCATGAGAAAGTTGTCRGGCTGCGGGGACTGTGCGGGGGGTTTATACTAACGTTACTATCTGTACTTTCTAGCGGCACAGACGCTGTTTCATCCTTTCCTACACTGAAATTACCCTTGCCTAACGATTGCGTCTGAAGCTGGGCTTGCAGCACAGCTATCCTCGCCGTAAGGCGATCGTTCTCCTGTATATTATGAGTACAGCGACTGCAATTACAAGGCATCATGTTAATGTTACCACTTAGCTTCGGCTGGTGGAGGTCCTGACGAACCACGTCCAGATAAAACGTCCGGAGTGAAAAAGTTGAATGAAAAAAAGTTGAGTGAGGGAAAAACTAAAATTAGAAACGGTAGTTAAAAAGTAAAAAACGTAAAGTTGTCAGGTAGCAAAGTAAGGTTGGCAACAAAACGCACAGCAGCACGTAAACAGGTCTAAATTGTCTACAGGCCTATCGTAAAATGTCATGAAAACAAAAATGTACATTTCTGATCTTAATTTAAGTTTAAGGTTAGGCATAAGGTTAGCAGTGTGGTTTAGGGTTAAAATCAGATTTTAAGAATGTAGCTCCGTTGGTAGAGCATAGTGCTTGCAATGCCAGAGTTGTGGTTTCGATTACTAAAAAAGTATGAAAATGAATGACTCACTACAGAGTGTCTGGTAAAATGTAACAATGGGCAGGGTTTGTGACTTTGTTAACTAGTGAGCAACATTAGAGGGTTTATGCTATCATACAGCATGGTGCTGTCTTCTATCATCATATTTTAGTTAAACATCTCTAAAGATCTAAAAACTGTTTCAATTCAAATCAGAAGACCGATCCAGCCAGCAGATGGTAGTGATGTTCTTTAAATATAGTCATATTATCCTGAGCTGTAAATATTTAACAGTGCCTATCAATATTAGCTTCTCTTATCTCTTTGGACCCATTCACATGAGTTAATGAGTGAAATTGCTTCCATGACAAATAGTCTCAATGCTTTTCCATCCCCTTCTAACAAAATAAATGTAGCTGACTGGTGGTCATTTACTGTCTGAGAAGAGAGTATCATTGCCACCTGCTGGTCAATGTTGGGAACTGCYGTMAATTTACAAATCAGAAAGTCAGACATATGATTTAGGGGGCTGTTGTTGTGGYCAGTCCGGCTCTTTTTGGCRCCCAAACGGCTCTTTAATAAAAATATGTTTTGTTTTTTTTCAAGTCAAACWGTTTGCGATAGTTTGACTATGATTGGTGTTAAAACAATTCTAATTCAATTATTAAATGAAATCATTCTCTACCTTAACTACAATGTATTTAAAAATGCATTCTACCACACCCATGCTATTAAACATGTGCATTTAAACTATAASGTTTTAATGTATATAAACAAAGTGCATATAAATGTAACAATTCAAAACGAATACAATCTGAACAACATAATAATAGAATATTGCACCATATCAAAGAAAAATAAATAACAATGTGCAAAACTGCAGCATCCCACTTAAAACATTAAACTTGTCCCTCTTTTCTCTCTCTTCTTTATTACCATGTTATAACCAGCATCCCACTAAAACATAAAACTGGCCCCTCTTTTCTCTCTCTTCTTTATTACATGTTATAACCAGCATCCACTAACATTAAACTGGTCCCTCTTTTCTCTCTCTTCTTTATTACCATGTTATACCAGCATCCCACTAAAACATTAAACTGGTCCCTCTTTTCTCTGTCCTTCTTTATTCCATGTTATAACCAGCATCCCACTAAAACATTAAACTGGTCCCTCTTTCTTTCTCCTTCTTTATTACATGTTATAACCAGCATCCACTAAAACATTAAACTGGTCCCTCTTTTCTCTCTCTTCTTTATTACCATGTTATACCAGCATCCCACTAAAACATTAAACTGGTCCTCTTTTTCTTCTCTTCTTTATTACCATGTTATAACCAGCATCCACTAAACATTAAACTGGTCCCTCTTTTTTCTCTCTCTTTATTACCATGTTATAACCAGCATCCCACTAAAACATTAAACTGGTCCCTCTTTTCTTGCTCTTCTTTATTGCCATGTATAACCAGCATCCCACTTAAAACATTAAACTGGTCCCTCTTTCTCTCTCTTCTTTATTACCATGTTATAACCAGCATCCCACTTAAAACATTAAACTGGTCCCTCTTTTCTCTCTCTTCTTTATTCCATGTTTATAACCAGCATCCCACTTAAAACATTAAACTGGTCCCTCTTTTCTCTTCTTCTTTATTGCCATGTTATAACCAGCATCCCACTTAAAACATTAAACTGGTCCCTCTTTTCTCTCTCTTCTTTATTACCATGTTATAACCAGCATCCCACTTAAAACATTAAACTGGTCCCTCTTTTCTCTGTCTTCTTTATTGCCATGTTATAACCAGCATCCCACTTAAAACATTAAACTGGTCCCTCTTTTCTCTCTCTCTTTATTACCATGTTATAACCAGCAGCACACTAAAACATTAAACTGGTCCCTCTTTTCCTCTCTCTTCTTTATTACCATGTTATAAACCAGCATCCCACTAAAACATTAAACTGGTCCCTCTTTTCTCTCTCTTCTTTATTCCAATGTTATAAACCAGCATCCACTAAAAACATTAAACTGGTCCCTCTTTTCTCCTCTTCTTTATTACCATGTTATAACCAGCATCCCACTAAAACATTAAACTGGTCCCTCTTTTCTCTCTCTCCTTATTACATTTATAACCAGCATCCCACTTAAAACATTAAACTGGTCCTCTTTTCTCTGTCTTCTTTATGCCATGTTATAACCAGCATCCCACTTAAAACATTAAACTGGTCCCTCTTTTTCTCTCTCTTTTTATTACCATGTTATAACCAGCATCCCACTTAAAACATTAAACTGGTCCTCTTTTCTCTCTCTTCTTTATTACCATGTTATAACCAGCATCCACTTAAAACATTAAACTGGTCTCTTTTCTCTCTCTTCTTTATTACCATGTTATAACCAGCAGCACACTAAAACATTAAACTGGTCCCTCTTTCTCTCTCTTCTTTATTACCATGTTATAACCAGCATCCACTAAAACATTAAACTGGTCCTCTTTTCTCTCTCTTCTTTATTACCAATGTTATACCAGCATCCCACTAAAACATTAAACTGGTCCCTCTTTTCTCTCTCTCCTTTATTACCATGTTATAACCAGCATCCCACTAAAACATTAAACTGGTCCCTCTTTTTCTCTTCTTCTTTTTGCCATGTTATAACCAGCATCCAACTTAAAACATTAAACTGGTCCTCTTTTCTCTCTCTTCTTTATTACCATGTTATAACCAGCATCCACTTAAAACATTAAACTGGTCCTCTTTTCTCTGTCTTTCTTTATTGCCATGTTATAACCAGCATCCCACTAAAACATTAAACTGGTCCTCTTTTCTCTTCTTCTTTATTGCCATGTTATAACCAGCATCCACTTAAAACATTAAACTGGTCCCTCTTTTCTCTCTCTTTCTTTATTACCATGTTATAACCAGCATCCACTAAAACATTAAACTGGTCCTCTTTTCTCTCTCTTCTTTATTACCATGTTATAACCAGCATCCACTAAAACATTAAACTGGTCCGTCTTTTCTCTCTCTTCTTTATTGCATGTTATAACCAGCATCCACTTAAAACATTAACTGGTCCTCTTTTCTCTCTTCTTTATTACCATGTTATACCAGCATCCCACTTAAAACATTAAACTGGTCCTCTTTTCTCTCTCTTCTTTTATGCCATGTTTAACAGCAGCACACAGTAATGCTGCTATATTTTGCTTTTATTGAGAGGTTTGCATTCAGAAATGCAAGCTGCCTCACTTTCGAGGGGTGATGTGGTTTCTTCTCTCAGTAATTAATTTGTCTGTTTTTCGAGAAGACCCTCTCAGAGGGAAGGGATGTGGCCACTATGCAGTCTCCCTGTCATGACTTTAGTAAGCCGTGGGTAGACAGAGGCCTTGTTCTTCCACCAGCTCAGAGGATCTGCAGATCGTTGGAGGGGCTCTCCAAATAGGATCAGACCTCCATTATGGCATCTGCTGAGGGATTCCTTCGTGCTGCATCCCAGATGCTCTTCGTCAACAGCATCCAAACAGCAGACGTTGGCGCGTTCTAGCATCTATCTGCATGTTTCCGTTAGGGAAGCCTACGTTGTGAAGTGCGCATGTGCATTAACTCAATTCTCCTGTGCACTCCTTCAAATCAGCCAATTTTGAAAACCTTTGCAAAGGGTAAAGTCTACAAACTTAGTCCACTCTGTTTATAACAGATTCAGTTTTGGGAACAAAAAACGGTATTGCGATAAATAGTTTAATCGATGAGAAAATGTGCCACTTCAACAGTAACATCTGTTACTGCACAATAACCTTCAACCTGGCATTTCTGCTTTCCACAAACCGAGTCGGATTGATAACTTACCAATAAAAGCTATGAAGTCAACTTATATTCATTACAAAGTGTCCTTTGACGCACCGACATGCATCATTTGAGACCAGATGTACAGAGCTGTACTGACACAGGCGAACAGGCTCGAAACAATGACGAGGCTGGTTGTGTCTAGTTTGGAAAGTGAAATATACTATATCTCCTCTTACCTTTACTGGTCTTCACGTCCTCCACTTCACATTTAAATAAGTTGATTTAAATCCATAACCACTCTATAGTCACTATATGTGCAAATCTACACGTTTTTACAGAACCAATCTAACCTCAGGCCCAGGGGGCGAAAATCTGATATCAACTTGGAGGGGACAATTACATGACATTTTCTCAAGAGCAATTCCTGAGGGGGACACCAAAGTAGTTGGTGTAACACACAGCCTAACGTTGTAAATGTTAAATGTATACTGAGGAACCATAATTCCTACAACTGATATTGTAGTTACAGTAGTTAACTGAAAGGGTTTTTCCCAACTTGTTCAATGTTTAAATCATTATAATACTACTACTATCAATACGTTATAGCGAGTGTTCTTACTGATCCAGTATGTATGCAGGTATTCGTACTTACAACTAGCCAATGACAGAAAGGGCAGTAGGTAGCAAATGGTACTGGTACACTGTATGGGTGCAAGTTTTCATAAATACAATGAACATGGTGGGGTGATCTCAATTAAAAGAGTCTCCATTGAGAACCATGCACAGAAAGTTTGGTCTCCGTATTGAATTGACCTTTTATTTTGTACTTTTTCAGGTACATTTAAATATAGTCATTAAATTGTGGCACTGGCCTGAGTCTTACTACAATATCTTTTACAGAACATAAAAGCTTTAAAATAAGTACAGTTTAAAAGCAAAATACTACTTAATGAAAACCGCAAATAAATCAAACAAAATATCCTTCAGTCAGTGGCTCAACTTTCAAACAGCAGCTATGGACAAGTAATGTCGAACCAAAGTTATGCAATTTTAAAATAAAATAAGAATGAATACAATAATTTTGTAAGTTAACTGTCATGTACTAAAAACTACTAAACAAAATAACAAATATCAATTACACCCAGGGGGTTCTCAAACACGGGTTTATGGGACTAATGGCAAGGTGTCCGTAAATAAAAAAGTTGGTAATGAAATATAGTCAGTAACCCCACAGTTTTCCAGTAAGTTTACAATAATATTATACTGAAGTTGAGTCCTTGAGGACCTCTCAAACCTTGCCTGCCTTGCCTCTGAATATGCAGAGGGTTCCAGTACAGCCAAAAAGGTTTGAGAACACTGCTTTACACACTACCTGAACAAAATACCTGCGATTTGAGTATACCGACATATGTTTGCGGGTTTCAATGGATCCAACAAAATGCTGGCAGATATTTTTTCCCCTCTTGAGAACTGTCCACCTGTCTTTTATGTTACAATACAGACAACTACGCCGTTCAGTCTCTCTTGGCCATGCTAGCCTGTAACCAAGTCTTACCTGCGGAGTGCACTGAAACTCTCTCAGCCTCACCATGAAGACACTGGCACGCACAAAAAAATTCCTGATCAGCACCTCAACTTGGTCAACAACCCCCGCACCTCCACTGAAGCTCCTGAAGGCACCTCTGCCTGCCTTCCACTGCTGCTACAGGGGTATTTGTTGTGAAAGAGGGGATCTGCACTGAAAGAGAATCTATGTCAGCTCAAGGGTACTGATCTAGAAGACCATCCAATCCCCGTGAGAAGCGCCTTTTGCAACTTTTGCGGATGTTTAGCGTCCTGGTCAAACGGTCGCCAAATTGGTCTTGAACCTCCACACCAATTCCAACACTTAAAACATTCTGCCTACAGTGATCACTGCTTTGACAGGCAATCGTCTTGAACCCAGTGCGTCTCAATGGATTCAATAGAGTCAATCAATGTTGCTT
>NW_019949714.1:0-10215 GCF_002910315.2 Salvelinus sp. IW2-2015 | reverse complement strand
TTTTTGGAGGATAGTGGGGTGTGGCTCCTGTCCTTGAACCCAGACTGACAGCAGGTGAGTTGTGTGTTTTTGGAGCATTTGTAATAGTTGTATTGGTTGAGGAAAATGTCTTCCATTTTGAGTAGTTTTGTTCAAGCTCCTTCAGAGGTATCCTTAGAGTTGTGTACTAAGGAGCAGTTAATTGAAATTGCTGAACATTATCAGATTGAGATTGTTGATAAAAAAATTAAAGAGACTGTTAACTAGATTAAAGCAGGGTCTTAGGGAAATGGGTGTTTTTGACGGTCAGTCTGCTAGTAGTGAGGGTGCAAGTTTTCAGTCTAGCCCTTCATTAACTTTGAGCAGCAGAGGGAACTGTTGCAAATGCAGTTAGAGAGAGAGCGATTGAGAAATGCTAATAGACCAGAAAGACTACCACAGTTTGATGTTTTACAGAATCTTTGTTTGTTGCCTAAATTTGATGAGTCAGATCTAGACACATACTTTGCTTTATTTGAGCGTATTGCGGAAGCTACAACTTGGTCAGATTTGGACATGACTATGTTGTTGCAATGTGTACTTACAGGTGAAGCACGTGAGGCTTTTGCAGCACTGAGTGTAGCTGACAGTAAAGTTTATGCTAAAGTTAAATCGGCAGTTCTGAAGGTATTTGAGCTTGTGCCAGAGGCATATGTCAATCTTTTCGTTACAGGAAAATGTTAGATTCACAAACCTATTCTGAGTTTGTTCGTGATTTGACTTCTGCATTTAATCGTTGGTGTACAGCTTCGGAAGTTAGTACTTTTGAGGGTCTGTCTAACTTGATTGTGTTAGAACAGTTCAAAAATTCTGTTTCTGACCAGGTTGCTACATACATGAATGAACGTAAAGTTAAGACGCCAAGTGATGCAGCAATCCTTGCAGATGAGTCCAGGATAACACATAAAAGCCATTGAGTCAAATAGTGACATGTACCATAAAAATAACTTTGATCCTAGGAATAGTAGGTCACCTTTTTTTGGAGTTTCTTCTCAAAGGCCTCAGCAGACGTTTGGGTCTGGAGGACTTAAAGCACCGGTTAATGCTAATACCTATCGCTACTGTTTAGTTGAAGGACATTGGAAGAAAGATTGTCCTCTGCTTAAATSAAAACAGTCAGGTCAAGTTAAACCTGCTGTGATGGCAGCTCTTGTTACAGCCTCTGACCACCAGGTTGAGCTGTTTCATCCACTAGTTGAGTTTGATTCTCAGCCTTCCCACTGTGATTTTTCAGCCTTTATTTCAGATGTGTGAAGTTGTCCCTGTGTTAAATGAACCAAAATGTTTCGATCCAAGATCTAAGAACACTGAGCTTTATTTTATTCTGGAATCTCTTTTGCCGTTCTCTACAAGAGTTCGATACTGGCCGTTGTAATGATATGTAGTAGGGTTTAAGTTCATTCTCATTCCCTTTACATGAATGTTACCCTAAAATTGTGGTCTAGTTGGAGGTTGATGTTGGGGTTAGACCCCGTTGCACCAGAGAGGAGTCCACATGATTTGGGGATGAGCTTGGCAGGCAGTAAGGTGTGGGCAGATGGCAAACTTAAAATCTGTAAAAGCAACTTTCAGTTGTCCCCTGCAAGGGAATCTCGGGATCAAAAGCTGATCGTCTCTGAGGTATTATCCAGTTCTGTGCGGGTAACCGCGAAAGCTCTCGTAAGGAAGAATTGAGAGTAAGCCAGGAAAGTCTGGTATTGCCAGTCAAAAACTCCAGACCGCAGAACAGTTGACTAGTTCTAGAGATTCATTGATGGGCTGACGCACAACCGATTAACTAACTTTTGCTGATCTGTTGATAAAGTGTTCCTATTCATGGGTGAGAATAGTGCTCCACGTGTTAGTCTTCTTCTTGAGGGCTGTTCTCAGAAATGGGTTCCAACACTTGATCAGGTCTAGGAGAACCAGTCTTTCAAATAGTCTGTACCCTATCTCCTTGCGAAATAAAAGTGTTGCTAACTTCACCAGGGTGAGGATCAAAGGACATAATGGATGTGTTCGTAAAAACTTATGATCGCAACTTTGTTATTTTCTGCCACGTTCTAAAGCGGACTGTATCTCGTTTATTAAAACTTGTTCATGCGATTTGTCAGCGCACCAGCAAGCCAAATCAGGTGTAAAGCCTGCACCGTTGTATAATACCAGCCGTAGGCACCTTTTTGATATCTTATTATCGATTGTGTTGGGCCATTACCAAGTCCAAGTCAGCATAGGCTACTTAATAACTTTCGTGTCAAGCAACCAATATCCGCAGCTTTTCCTTCCGTACCGATTAAACTTCAAATCAGTAGTTAAGCGTTTAAAATTGACGTTATTTCAACATTTGTTCAAAACCATTCCAGTCAGATCAGGGGCTAACTTGACCTCCCATTTATTTGCTCATCGTTCTCAAACAGCTTAAAGTCAAAACACAACAAAGTCTACTGCGTTCCATGCCCGAGCCAGGAGCTTTGGAACGTTTTCATTCAAACTTTAAAATCTTTGCTTCGTGCAATACTGTACAGAACTGTCTGCAGATTTGGAAGGAGGGCTCTGGGGTTACTAGCGCTCGTTGAAGTAGTGCCAGGAAGCACAGTGTTTAGCCCAAATGACTGCAGTGTTTGGTCATGTAAAGGTGCGTGGGCCCTTTAGCAGTTGTTGCAGGATGGTTGTTTGCCTGAGGACACACCGTCCCCTTATTGACTATGTAATGTTGTAAGTCTGAAGTTGTCTAGGCTGGGATGATAGCGAAGAAAAACTAAAATTTTCTCAACGAAAATGAAACGAAATATGAGACAGGCTGAGCTGCGGCTGAGTTATAGTCCCGTGATCGTGTACTTGCGTCTTCTGCCTCTTCGTAAGTTTACCTTTTCAGCCATAAAGACTTGTGTCCTGTTCACGTGTTGCGTAAGAGTCGTCAGATTGAACTATCTTATTGAAACTCTAGGTCATAGGAAGTCCTCTGAAATTATTGCCAATGTTAAACTTTGTTAAAACTCTTATCACTCCCAGTGAATCTAAGCAAGAGTTGAGGCACATCCAGCGGGTGAGTCAGCGATTGACTGCTGTCCAGTCACTGCATTTGTGGCTTTATTTGGTGAGGGGAGAAAGAAGTTAACAGTTCGGGTGAGTCTTACAAGGGCGGTTGAAAAACTCCCAGACTTTGCCCCAAAACTTTGAGTGTTTTGTGTAGATTCATTGTAGACTGAGAAACGTGGATTGAATTGTAGTCTTAGTAGAACACCCTGTTTGTTTTCTGACACTTCCATCGCAAACCCACTTAATTGAGCATCGATAGACATCGGAGAATGCTTAGGCCTATCAAACAGATTTAGCGGGTATCTGGAGAGAGAGACTAAACTGGAAAAACAGAGATGCAGTCTGATGGACAATGGTATGCGACCATGTAGTTCAAATTGGGCTTCACCCTGTCAAAAAGATCTGATTCCACTTTTTCAGACCTTGCACTGATTATAGAAAAGTTATACAATTAAACTCAAATGGGATTTGCCAAAGCTACAGTCACATACCTAGGCAAGTTGATTGTCAGGCATTGTCTGTCCCGTGAAGCCAAGTGCAGGCTGTGAAGCCATCTCCACAGCCCTCCACAAAGGAAAGAACTGATTGCGCTTCCTGGAATGTGGGGATACTACCGTGCTTCTTAACTGACTTTTTCGTGTAGTGTCCCCTGACCAATCGTTTGAAGCCAAGGCTGAATTGTATTCTCGTCCACCCAGTGTAAGAGGCATTTGATGCATTAGGCTCTTTTGTTTGGCACTTCGTTGCAGCCACCACAATGTGGGAAACCTTTCAAATTGCAGTAGATGCCAGTCAAAATCGCTGGGGTGCTTCTCCAGAGAATGATGACCAAAGTGATGTCAGTCCAGTCTCTTCTCCCGGAAATGTAATAAGTAATCAAAACATTCTGGTAATTGAAAAGCGCTTTAGTCTATTTCGCTTACAGCCACTTCGAGGTCTATGTTCGGTTCTGGTTTGACCCCCTTAACTGTTTCCACTGACCACAAACCCACTGGTTTTTCTGACGGTCCCAGCAAAATCCCAACCAGCCCTGATGCGTGGGCTTGTTCTTTGCAACCATTCACCTTGATCTTAGACAGAGTCAGTAGGAAGGATAAATATCATCTGATGCTCTGTCCCGTTCTCCTTTACCTAGCTCTGTATCTTTCTTCTGCTGACCCTACGCTGTCTGCGCCCTCTTTTCCTCTTAATTGCCTCCCCAGGTACCAGGCTGCCTGATTTAGGGGCGGACAGTCAGTGGGGACCGGGGCTTACTGCTAGGAAGCGGGATCGTATCCTTTTCTTGGGGGGGGGGGGGGTTTGGATTTTTTGGATATGTTAGGAGGAAGTGGTTCAGGGGACCCTCATTTTGAGATGCGGTGTCCACGGGCTCCTCTGCAGTCCAGGTGGCGCGTTCCTCCTGGCAGCAAGAGGTTCCGTTAGTGATTGGGAGTCACCTGGGCTCAGGTATTTATAGACTGTTTCCACTAATCACCTCCTCTCTCTGCTCCTCCATGTATTGTTCCTGTTTGTTTTGTCCTTTGTAGATTTTGCCATAGTTTTCAACTCAGTCATGTTCAACACCACATTATTCACGCAATCCATGCCTTTACATACACCTTACATTATGATCTACTTCCACACCTCATTCCTGTTTCTTAGTTTAAAAGTTAATAATTGTTTATAATAAAAGAAACCACTTTTAATTGGCCTATACCTGTTCGTGTCCCTCAATTTCTTGTCACAGGCTGAGCCGGCTTGGGCATTAGGAGGGAACCCAGGGCCAACGCACAGCATATTGGTCTTCACAAGGCGTCTGAGGATCTCATCTCCGGTACCCTAATGGGCCCAGTTCATGAGGCGTGCGCCCCACCAAGAAAATGCCACCCACGCCATACTGACCCACCGCCAAACCGTCATTGTGGAGATGTTGTCAGGCAGCAGAACTTCTCACGCGTCTCCAGGACTGTCACGTCTCACATGTCGCTCAATGTGAACCTGCTTTCATCTGTGAAAGAGACAGGCCGCCAGTGGCGACTTCGCCAATCTTGGTTTCTCTGGCAAATGCCAAACGTCCTGCACGTGATTGGGCTGTAAGCCAAACCCCACCTGTGACTCACCCTCATACCACCCTCAATGAGTCTGTTTCTGAACCGTTTGAGCGAGACAACATGCAACATTTGTGGCCTGCTGAGGTCATCTTATGGCAGGCTCTGGCCATGGCTCCTCTCGCTCCTTTTTGGCACAAAGGCAGGACAGGCCTAGCGGTCCCTCCCGCTCGGCACCGTTTTGCCCCCTACGCCGCCTCCACGATCTCCTGACTCGTCCGTCCGCCCTGTCGCCTGGTAGCCGCTCCATGCTCTGCCGCACACTCTACACACCCCCTGACACGAACAGCAACTTTAGCCCACAGCTGCTCGCATTATGTGCCATCCCTGGTGAGCCTGCCACTACATACCACTTCTAGAAGGTTGTAGACTCCGCTCTCATGCTACCACTGAGCTGAAAGCACCCGCAGCATCACAAGATGACAAAACATCAGCCAGAAGCATCAGGAACTGAGATGCGCTCCGGTAATCCGTCACACCTGCAGAACTCCCCCACTCCTTTTTTTGCGGTGTCTTGCTAATTGCCCATTTTCCACCGTTGTCTATTCCATTTGCACAACAGCATGTGAACATTATGTTCACCCATGTGCTCCTAAGTGGACAGTTTGATTTCACAGAAGTCGTGATTGATTGGAGTTACTGTGTTGTTAAGGTTCCAAAGTATTTTTTTGAGCAGTTGCTATTAGTATTATTATTATAATTTTTATATTATATATTGCCTTGGTTCTCTCCAGACCCACTGCCCTTAACAATTTTTGTTCTACATGATTCCATATTTGTTATTTCATAGTTTTGATGTCTTCACTATTATTCTACAATGTAGAAAATAGTCATAATAAAGGAAACCCTTGAATGAGATAGGTGTCTAAAACATTTGACAGAGTAGATGTAATTAGCAGCAGCCTCTGTGCTAGTCGATGCTATTAACAGTCTGGTGGCCTTGAGATAGAAGCTGTCTCTCGGTCCCAGCTTTAGCACCTACTGGCCTCGCCTTCTGGATGATAGTCGGGTGAACAGGCAAGTGGCTCAGTGGTTCGTTGTCCTTATCTTTTTCTGGTTGCCGTAAACTGGCGGTGATACAGCCCGACAGGATGCTCTCAATTGTTTATCTGTAAAAGCTTGAGGTTTTAATGCCCAAGAACACATTTCTTCAGCCTTCAGCCACTATCTGTGTGGGTGGACCATTTCAGTTTGTCAGAGATTTGTACACCGAGGAACTTGAAGCTCTCCACCTTCTCTACTGCGGTCCTGCCCTAAGAGCTAGAAGAAAGGCAGCCCCCTCTGACGCTGCCATTTTAGCCATGGTGGTTTGAAATCAGATACAAATCTGATTCCTGCCATGTGACTTGTGTATGAATGGTCAGATCTGATTTATTTGCGCTCAAGTGGTTTGTAGACTTATTTGACATGTCGTGTTACTTGCTAGCTACTCTGACAGTTTGACAAGAACATGTGGTCGCTAACTTGTTAATTGTATGCAAACTGTCACAACTTCTGCCGAAGTTGGTGCCTCTCCTTGTTCGGGCGGGGTTCGACGGTCGACGTCACTGGTTTTCTAGTCGCCACCGATCTACGTTTCATTGTCCATTTGTTTTGTCTTTATTGTACACACCTGGTTTCCATTACATTATTATTTAACCCTCTGGTTCCTACATGGTTTTGTGCGTGTTTGTTCGTTAAGTGTTCACTATTTCTGTGAGCTGGAGTATTCTCCCTGCTTGGAATAATTTTTTTGTGGTTTATTCAAGTAAAGTTTTTTATTTTATTTTTTTACTAATTTCTGTGTCCTGCGCCTGACTCGTCCTACCCGCTGCACATTGACACTTGACACAAACAATTGAGTGACTGTGCTAGCAAGCTAAACTGCTAGCTAGTTGCTTGCTGTTAGCCAAAAAGGTTTTGAAAGTTGGATCATCTTCTTTTGAGGCTTGCAAAGTGTTCTTACACTATGATTTTGAACATTCTAAGCAACTGGGAGAATTCCATGACAGGCATAGAGTTGTTGTGCTTAAAACCAGTCTATTAATTCCAAATAATAGTCAGTCCACCCTCAACACTAGCTTACTAGGGATTGTTTCATTATGCAGTGTAGCGTACTATCTATAGCCTACTGTTATAAGCTGCTATTCAGGTGCTATTTATGAAGGAGAATGAGAGGCTAAATTAAAGATATTGCAGAACTGCTATATTTGAAGCACTACTCCCTTCTGCCCAGTTTCCCTGATGTTACGGCAATCAACCTGTTTTTACCATAACTGTCGCTTCTGCAGAGAGATCGTTTTCTAAACTAAAACTCAAAGAACTACCTAAGAAGCTCTCGGTCTGATATGCGCTTTTGAACACCTGAGTAAACCCCACTATATTGCACTGGTGCCATGGTAGCCTTGATCACAGCATTTGTTATCCGATATCCCCTTTCAATCAGTTAAATTAGGTTTTTTTCAATGCCTGAGGCACTTTTTCAGTCACCTTCCTGAAGCCCAAGAAAAAGCACTTAGCTTCCTAGTACATATGGAAATTAAAAAGGTTTATGACAGAATTTTTTGGAAGTTACTGTCAAAATGATTGATTATATTGTAAAAAATGACATCGATGACAGGCGCATGAGGCTGTAGGGGTGTCCAGTACAGTGGCCTGGATTATCATATACTATAATAAGTCTAGATTTAATCAACAAATACATAGTCAGTTTAAAAAGGTTAAGGGTACAAGACTGTGTACATATCTGCTTCTTGCAAAATCACTACATAGCCCATCGAGCCAAGCGGGGAAGGCTGCCGTTGTCACAGTTCAAGACTAGTCAGAATGCCAGCTACGCCAATGACGCTGAGAGAACTCAAAACTGAACTTTGACCGCGTTAATTAAGTAGCAATGATATCCTTCGCCATTGTCTTCCACACGACAATTGCTTGAACCAGTCATGATTATTCAACAAAACAAATAATTTTCACATTTCTTAAGTCTATCATGATTGTATAACTAGCAAAGGAGTTGAGGGTGCAGTATTATCAATTCTGGCAAAGAAGACAAAAACTAGCTTCAGCTAGCCAGCTAGTTTAACCAGGGAAAACTGGGGAAACAAGCTCGGACATAATATAGCTATGCGCACAAGGCTAGTTCCAGACCACAGATTGTAGATTTATGTCCCTGATATCAGGAGCTGGTGGCAAAGAAATATGATTAAACAATTCAGAGACGATTAAGGAGAGAGAATCGATATACAATCGCGAAATCACTGTAAACTGTTGTCGTGGAAATCTCTTACACAGGGACACCCGAAGTCAATCTTTATATGAATCATTGTTTATTGTCAGTGCTGGAGAGGTTCCAACCAACTCAATGCACCATAGTGTACACATGTCAATCAGGAGCTCTTCCTTGTGTAGACCCAGCGTGTCTTAAATACGGCTTTACCAGACAAGATTTTTGCATGTCTTGAATAAAAATATATTATCAATACTCCGTTCTGTTTATCATTCATGTGACTGACCAATACTGTTTCATAACATGTGACAGACCAACACCTCATGAGGCTTCTCCTCTCTAAGCTGAGACCTTGAAACTGAGATATCTTTTGTTTGTTCTCAAAACACGGTCTGGGCATACTGCCAAATTGCAGCTACTGATAAGTGAGAATTTCTACAATCAGCCACTTGCATGAACACAGAAATTGGTTATTAGAACAGCACATGAATAGAAGATAGAAATATATAAAAAGTAAAGCACAAACATAAAAATTCCCTTGCTCTGTCAATAGTAAACAAAGCTTAAAACAATGTTTAAGTGAACCTGAATCCAGAAAATGAATGGTGAAATCGCTTCTGGACACGGTAGACTCCTCCTCCTCACCACTTTATTGATGTCACCTTAGCATGCTACACAACAACTTCTGAGTGAAWGGAAGCCCGAGCACCACCACCAATCAGCCTACGCCACTGCACACACATGCCCCATTACCARTACAACTAGCGTAGCCATGTCAGCAAATGACTACAGTCTGAACACACACTAATCCCATTTGGTCACTTGTAACTTGCTGTTTGGAAATGTAGTGTTACATTTGAAAAACAAAATTGATTTGAGCATTAACCCTCATACTACCGACTGCCGATATTTTTTATCATAGCCCAAAGGTGGGTAATTCAGTACTTCAAATGTTTCATGACTGTCAATCAACTTGTTCTTAATAAATCTAAATAATTGTTTAGTGTTTCTGTATCAATATGGCCTTTTTGAAAATTCTAGTCTTTGGGGTCATTTTGACCACAGCCAAAGACCCCTAATTCCGCATACAGCAATTTTATAAAAAATGACCTTTATTCAGAGTGCGAATTGTTAAAATGTTAATAGGACCTCCTAATAAAAAAGATTCTGGTTATAGTAGTAAAGACATGTCATTTAATGGTATTTTTTATTATTATTACCTTTTAATTTGGCATGAACATAACCAGTCATGTTTTCATCTTATTGTCAAACAAATCACTTCAAAAATGCCCTTCTTGCCTTGTCTCTCAGATCGTTCACAGCTTTGTGGAAGTTACCTGTGGCGCTGATGTTTAGGCCAAGGTATGTATAGTTTTTTGTGTGCTCTAGGGCAATGGTGTCTAGATGAAATTTGTATTTGTGGTCCTGGCGACTGGACCTTTTTTGGAACACCATTCATTTGGTCTAACTGAGATTTTCGGTCAGGGCCCAGGTCTGGCAGAATCTGTGCAGAATATCTAGGTGCTGCTGTAGGCCCTCCTTGGTTGGTGACAGAAGCACCAGATCATCAGCAAACAGCCGATCCCCGGTTTCTCTAGGAAGGGATGTTCCCACAAAACCCTGGGACACCATTGGAGACGATATCGTCAAAATGAATGCTACTGTGTGAATTAAATTGTCATGTTTGGATTGTTTCCAGAGTTCATAAAGAGCTACGCATTTTGTTATGTTTTATTGTACTGTAAGTGCTATGGATTTATTGTTACAGGGAAACTGTGTTATTTTGTTCAGCGGATGTCAGATAGGTCAAAGAGGAGCAACACAGTGGGTGCGCTCCTATCATTTAAATTGAGTCGATTAGATTAGAATCTGGGTGTGTTGTTCCTG
>NW_019949713.1:11403-12726 GCF_002910315.2 Salvelinus sp. IW2-2015 | reverse complement strand
ATCACCACCTTCCGGAGACACCTGAAACCCCACCTCTTTAAGGAATACCTAGGATAGGATAAAGTAATCCCTCTAACCCCCCCCCCTTAAAAGATTTAGATGCACTATTGTAAAGTGGCTGTTCCACTGGATGTCATAAGGTGAATGCACCAATTTGTAAGTCGCTCTGGATAAGAGCGTCTGCTAAATGACTTAAATGTAAATGTAATGATGGCAGCATTCGCGCAAACTGACAACGCGAACCACTGCTTTTAAATCAGGGCAAGGCGACACGAAACATGACCGAATACAAACAGTGTAGCTATTCCCTCCGTAAGGCAATCAAACAAGCTAAGCATCAGTATAAAGACAAAGTAGAGTCGCAATTCAACGGCTCAGACACAAGAGGTATGTGGCAGAGTCTACAGTCAATCACGGACTACAAAAAGAAAACCAGCCCCGTCGCGAACCAGCCCCGTCGCGGACCCCGATGTCTTGCTCCCAGACAAACTAAGCAACTTCTTTGCTCGCTTTGAGGACAATACAGTGCCACCGACATGGCACGCTACCAAAACCTGCAGGCTCTCCTTCACCGCAGCCATCGTGAGTAAAACATTAAAAACGTGTTAAGCCTCGCAAGGCTGCCGGCCCAGACGGTATCCCTAGCCACGTCCTCAGAGCATGCGCAGACCAGCTGGCTGGTGTGTTTACGGACATATTCAATCAATCCCTATCCCAGTTTACTGTTTCCTCATGCTTCAAGACGGCCACCATTGTTCCTGTTCCCAAGAAAGCTAAGATAACTGAGCTAAACGACTATCGCCCCGTAGCACTCACACCATGAAGTGCTTTGAGAGACTAGTGAAGGATCATATCACCTCCACCCTACCTGACACCCTAGACCCACTCCAATTTGCTTACCGCCCCAATAGGTCACACTGCCCTAACACATCTGGACAAGAGGAATACCTATGTAAGAATGCTGTTCATCGAACTACAGCTCATCATTTAACACCATAATACCCTACAAACTCGTCATTAAGCTCGAGACCCTGGGTCTCGACCCCGCCCTGTACAACTGGGTCCTGGACTCACCAGGTGGTGAGGATAGGAAACAACATCTCCACCCCGCTGATCCTCAACACTGGGACCCCACAAGGGTGCGTTCTCAACCCTCTCCTGTACTCCCTGTTCACCCATGACTGCGTGGCCATGCACGCCTCCAACTCAATCATCAAGTTTGCAGACGACACTACAGTGGTAGGCTTGATTACCACCAACGACGAGATGGCCTACAMGGAGGAGGTGAGGGCCCTCGGAGTGTGGTGTCAGGAAAATAACCTC
>NW_019949713.1:0-10216 GCF_002910315.2 Salvelinus sp. IW2-2015 | reverse complement strand
TTGTGAGTGAACATTTAATATAGCAATATATAGATGTCCAATTTGGCCACCATCCTTGATAAATCAATCTACTATATAAACTATAGTCATTATTACTGTTTAATGCTGTGGAACATCAAAAGGGAGAATTGTCTAGAGCAAAACACTGATGGTTTGGGATTTTATCGGTGTTGGCGGGCACTTGAGTGGCTGGTTTCACACTCTGGTCCCACAGAGCGGTTGGATGTGTTCACAGTGCACCMGCTCCTGTTGCCTAGTTAGACTTGGCACGACTACTGTTACATGTGCCACTGATTCACACACTGTTAGCCGGGCTCATTCTGTCTGTAATATACTATTACAGGGTTTTACTTGGCAGCAAGGGACTGTCCAAACTAAACAGAACAACATTACTGGAGACGACAGATGACTTTGGCAGAGTGCTAAGCGATGGAAATTAGATGACTGTGTCTGTGTGTGTCTTCCATTCCGTCGCATTCTGGTTTGTCCTGACTAACCTCCATGATAGGCCCAAGGTTTACACAGATGTCAGACATGTCCCACACCGCCTCCTTGTGGTAGAACCAGAGATTAAAGTCCACATGAAGTCTAGAGGACAACGGGCAGAGAAAATTGATTTTATAAAAACAGATATCAATATGAATGCGGTTTGTTTCTAGAMTTATGTTTATATTTCTCTTTTAGTATCGATATAATTTCACTGAAAATACATCCAAAAAGAGATGTAAAATAAAGTACTGCGCGGTTGGAGACAGAGGTGTTATGTTTTCCTGTGGCAGAAACAACAGGTAAAGTGGTAATTTAAAAGTGTTTAAACCCAGAGAAAGTTTCCACYGACCGCAGAGAGAAAGACATGAGCAATTTGGGGATAATTCTCTGCCCACAGCTTCTTGGCCTGGGATCTCCCCTGTCTGCTTGGACTCGGTCTATAAACACGATCTGGTTCTTTGACTTGACGTATTTGAGGTGAAGCACTCATACCCAGAAAGCTTCTGAACAATGGCTGGCCCTGCATTAGCAAATATTGGTTAAAATATTTCAAAGTACTTAAATAAAAAAAATTAAAAAGCCATATGAAACATTTCAGGGAAGTATTAAACTGTTTTGAACAGCAGCATCCATTTCACAGAATCTGCATTTCACTCCAGATTAGCGTCTCCATGTACCAAAGTGTTTGAATATGTGGAATCAGGCACGGACTACCTCAGGTTAATGAAATGTGCCGCAGCGGAACCTAGCTGAACAGCCCAAAACAAGCTAGTGAGTGTCTGGAGATAGAGTTTCTGATCCAAAGAGACTACAGTACATATACCCCTGCATATTCAGACCATGGACTCATGCGCTTGCTGTCCTGCAGTTTCACAATCATCTTTTATAACCTTCACTCTTTACAGAGCAACYATCTGGTCAGAGAGGCCTGGTCCCATGGTCCTTCATCTAGGCATGGACAGAGAACAGGGGAGTGGGTTCATGGAGGTAGATCCACCACTCCCTTCCAAAAGGCCAGAGAGTTGAGTTAGCTCAGCTCAGGGCTCACAGACCGAGGGTAATAGATCACTTACCCTGGCCTCTACAAAGGCTCGTTGAGACAGACGACTCCAGGACAAGCCGACTGGGCAGCGCAGTTGTCTAGTAAAGATGTCATATGAAACACTGGGGGTCTGGAGCCAGAGGAGGAAAGTTAAACTAACAGGCAGAGAGACGCTGATTGAACCCTGCAGAGTCAGATCGCACGTTGCACCGTCACCCCCCCCCCGAACAATGCCACATCACAGACGCTGTGCAACAGTATGTCAAATTACTATGCTAATTAGCATTACAGTGTAAGGGGGAGGAATGGTATGGCTGGGACAGTAACGGGCAAACGTTTGCCTGACTGCCTGCATCAGCCTACTATTGTAATACAGCAGTCCTTATGAGTCTTTCAACAGATAAAATCTGGCCTGATTGACAGATGTAACCTCCGGTTGCAAACAACTATCCATCATTACCATGATGTCATCTGCGACGGATTTAATTTTGAAATAAACAAAAAGGTACTGTAGCAGAAATAAAAATGCCTTGAGGTATGCTAGCAGCAGGGACTCGTTTACGTCACTCGCCAGGACACGACCAAACAGTAAAGATATAAGCCTGGTTCCTGTCAAAGCTGCATCCTGTCCCTCTCGAATTTGATCTGCTGGCACAGAGCACAAAGACAGAGGTGGCATGTTGGTTCTTGTCTAGACTAGGGACCGCAGAGGACAGGCCTGCTGGATGATGAATAGGGCATCTGTGTTCACCCCGTCAAGTACTTCTGAAGAGGGAACTACAAGTCAATCCACCCAGAGCAAACTGTACAGCCAGCACTACTTTGAATACAAGGCCACGTACCGACAAGTCAATCCACCCAGAGCAAACTGTACAGCCAGCACTACTTTGAATAGAAGGCCACATACCAGTAATCGGTCTCCTTTCACACTGCTAGCAGTAGAGCCAAACAGAAAGGACTAGGTGATCTACAGTACTAGAAATACACTACATCAGTCCGTGGAGGCGCCTGACCCACTTCAACAGATACTGTATGTACTGAGGGAACCTAGGGCTGCATTCAATCAAACTGCACTACAGAAAAATTCTGAAAGGGAAAAATCATGCTTACGCAAAAAAATAATTTGATTCTATTTAATCTCACTGAGTAAATGACTCACTGTGCAGTTTATTGAAAATGCATGTCAATGTGGCACAGCACAGATAGCATTACATCCCAGACCTTGAGATCAAGACAGGAGAGCAGAGGTGTGAGAAAGACAGTGAACTTTCACACCGGATAAAGAATAAGAAAATTGTTCTTTCAGATGACTGACTGGAATACTGCAGTGCGGCATGAAACTGTCAGGGCAAGTCTGGGAAACGTCAACAGCATTTCAACAATTTCTAAATCTACATGTCTAAAGAAAATGTGCCAATTCTCTCTGCTCCAACTGAAAWAAAGTGGACAGAAATTTGGGACRGGTTCCTCCACTCTCTTCTAAAAGACACAGAAGGGTTGATTGTGATATGTTAACAATATGGCAGCCATCTCGTTCCTCGTCTCAGCTCCCTTGTCTGGTAGCCAAGAATAACTGGGAGTTCTGGGTAATTCTGCTGTTCACCAACCATTTCCTACTGTTCCCTCTCCACTGGGCCGAGCTGCTGTACACCAAATGAGTGAGAGTGAGTGAGAGCATCTGTGTGTTCTCAAGCTTCTTAAGAGGAGTGACGTCAAAATGAGAAAATGTGTATAAGATGCCCATTAGCTACAGGGTCACTGAGGATAATCTGAACACTGGTCTCGCCAATAGGCCAAGGTTATGACTCAGGGTTGCGATCATATGTAGCATGACATCAGTTTCCTTCATATTAAAACTCGTCCAGGGCTTGACTAGACTGTCGCCAACTTGGCACACAAAGACATGCATCAGCAGAAATATCCCTGGGCTGCACTGCAGAAATTCTAGAGTTCACAACTATACACACCAATTACACTAACAGATCCTGCATTGTCAGATTCCAAAGTGTCCACAAGAGGGCTCTATTATTCTATATCTGAAAACACTGTTCTAGAAGATCCTATTCCAGTAATAACAGTATTTGTCTATTCAGCAATATATCTGATCAAAGGTACAAGTAGATCAATCTGTACAGAGACAAACAAATTTAGAATAGATGAAAAGGAGAATACAATTTCACTCAACAATTCACTCAATTTTTTGTTGCTGGAATCCTTAGTTGCTCCATTCATTTTTGGACTTTTAAATTAATGATATACTGAATACCCATTACCCCTTGAAGAATATAACTTACTAATGATCTTAGTTCTGTCATACCCCATCAGAACCCCAAATATGAGCTTGTTTTACTCAAAGAATTGGTAAAAAAAAAAAAAAAACACTACAGCTTCAAAACATGGTTCAAACTATAATGTTGATATCATGGATGGTCACTGCTTGCATCCATAGCTCAGTCTATGAATTTGAGTGGTGACATTTCTCCAGCCTCTTCCCTCAGTTTTTCACCAAAACGCAGGCGGGGTGGCTACTTTGTTGATGTTGTTTCAATAACTTGTGGTTAAATGCACGCCACAGTGATAAGCTTCATGCAAATTTTCATGCAAAAATATTGAGGTTAGGCCATCATTTGAATGATGCGGGTGACATGAACAGTGATTGGCTGCCTTTATCCATATCTCATCGTACACTGAGTATACCAAACATTAAGAAAAAAAAAATTATATTGAGTTGCACCCCCTTTTGCCCTCAGAACAGCCTCAATTCGTCGAGGCATGGACTCTACAAGGTGTTGAAAGCATTCCACAGGGATGCTGGCCCATGTTGACACCAATGCTTCCCCACAGTTGTGTCAAGTTGGCTGGTGGACCATTCTTGATACACATGGGAAACTGTTGAGCATGAAAAACACAGCAGCGTTGCAGTTCTTGACACAAACCGGTGCGCCTGGCACCTACTACCATACCCTGTTCATTTGTCTTGTCCATTCCCCTCTTTAATGTCCCATATACACAATTTTTGTCTCAAGGCTTAAAAATCCTCCTTTAACCGGTCTCCTCCCCTTCATCTACACTGATTGAAGTGGATTTAGTGACATCAATAAGGGATCATAAGTTTTACCTGGTCAGTCTGTGTCATGGGAAGAGCTTCTTAATGTTTTGTACACTCAGTGTATAACCTACCCTGTCCACTTTATCAGCACAATGTAGTCTATAGAGAATGGGCCAAAAACCAGGTTGGGCAAGTATGCCATTTATTGCAGTTTGTGTGACAAAACCATCCATAGAATTGAAAATGCTATGGAAACATTAAAACTTCTGTTTTATTTTTATTCTGTACATGAAAACTTAAGTGCAAAAGTGTTATGTGCATGGTCACGCACAACATTTTATCCGCTACAAAGTCAGTTTGATGAAAGCACGTCTGCTGGGAAAAATGCATATAATGTTTCTGTGCGGACTTTTGAATATCTGCATTAAAATCTGTTGTCAACTGGATGCAAACCTAACCACAGTAGCAAACAAGCAGTGGAAAACAACTCCTTAAAACTCAAAAGTTTCATGAAAAGTGGAGAAAAAATTCTCAAAGTGAAATGCTTGCTTTGACAGGGCGAGTTTTTCTTAAAACAGGCTTATTCTCCACGCAGCTCTTCTTGGTAGCTATTCTCGTAGATCGTCTGAGACCAATGACCATATGTGATCTTCCAACTATGGTAGGTGTATTTTCAGCTTTAATTCGGACATGAGAAGGCTGTTGGGTAATTGTTTCTCCACCATTCCTTTTTGTCTTGGGTGCCTTCTTGGGACTTTTGCTTGGCTTGGGGCGACTTGCAATGCCTCCTGGGGACCTGTGTCTTCCTCTTTTTCTGTGTCTTTCAAAGTGTCCATCTCGCCTTGAATGGCTAGCAAAGACTCCTGTGAAGTTACAAGGAACTGGCTCATGGAATCTCTTTTGAGGAAGTACAAATATTTTTCAATGCGACTGAAAATTCCAACAACCCCAGACACCACAAGGTCAGACACAGAGCTCATTACATTACATACAGACTTACCTCTGCCACAGCCAGTTGGGATTTGAGCTCTGATAGTTCCTTCATCAGATGCTTGATGTTTGCCTTAAAGATGAAGCAGTGCTCATCAGTTATACATGTCCAGAAAGACTGGCCCATGACCGTACAGTACTGTTGGTGATTCATTGTTTAACTAAACACTACATGGTGACAAGTGTTGAACAAATAGCACCTTTTTCGTGAGGATGGCTCTGTTCAGATTCTCAATCTCCTGCTGTCTTTGCTCCGCTCTTCTCTCTGAAATTAGAAACAATAATATATTAATATAAAGCCAGAACTCCTGTTTCTGTAAACATAACAAACTGCACACTGGCCATGTCTTCCATGGGTCATATTCATTAGGCACACTGTAGCAAAACGTTTTGCATCAGAACAAAAACGAATGCTTCTTATTGTATGTCCCTGCCTGTTTTCCTGCCCCTTTTCCAGTAAATGTTCATCCATTTGGTGCCTAATAAATATGATCCTGGCCACTGCAGTAACATGAAGTGAGATAGCTAGCTACCTGAGCTCCAGGGCTCTGGCCACTCTGTCCTCTAGCGCAGTGATCTCAGCCTGTTCCTCCTCTACAGCTTGCTGGACATCAGCAGTCTTTATCTGGGCCAGGAGGGACTTGGAATCCAGGGCCTCTACCGCRGTTGAGCTCAGCTTCCTCGAGAGGAACACTTGCCCCATTTGAACAGTCTGCTCACAGGACAGGATCTGAAACGTGATGTCCAACAGAACAATTTTCAGAGAATGCATCGACATATCCACAAACATTACGAATATGTGTATGTGAAAATTATGAATATATAAACATTTGTATAGATTAATGATAAGATATAGCTGTGTTAACTCAAGGTCATAACTTCAGAGGTTGGCAACATGACATTCAGCATAGGACAGTATCTAGTAGTGGTGTGAACATTTAAAGGAGAAAATCCCTAACTGAATAACCTTCAGTGTAGTTATCACAAAACTACCACTAACAGATCCCCATCATCATCATCATCATCATCATAAAGGGAAAAATACAAATGTAACAAATACCTAACGCAACAATGCTGTAATGTTATTAGGAGGCGATATGCATGTTTCAAATGTTTAGTCACGGATATAAAAGCGCTCCGCACGTCATCATATTTAACAGTTGGAGAAATGTCAGAGTGAGACCGGGAAGCAACAGTAGCAAAGTCCTGAAAACATGGAGAGGGACACACCTAAAACAGCATTAACTATCATTGTTGCTGAGTGGGTGGGAGACAGCAGTAAGATGAGCGGTGTCTGTTAGCTAGGCAGGACTAATGTTTTTTATTATTATTATTATTAATATATATAAATAAATAAATAAATAAATAAACATTGGTATGACCACTAGGGAGCAATGCAGTTCAGTCTACCTCACACACACAGGGTCATACGAAGGACCATATCTGAGTTTTCTTAGCGTATAAACATAACGACAGTTTAAAAGTTAAGAACAATTGTACATTTGTCACATCTCTAGTAGCTACAGTACTGTACAGTAACACGTGGCCTCACCTCATCAAGGTCAGTTTGGGATCTTCCTCTGGGGCCGAAGGAACAGATCCCTGCCAGCATCCTGGTTCCTCGCTGCCTGCGCAGTAACTCATCCAGCTCTCTCTGATAGGAAACACAATGGACAGCCTTAACATAACATCATTCAACTGTACTCAAGTAGGCCCTAATGGGGTGTAGTCAAGGAACCAAATGGACCAACCTACTTGAACTTTGTCCAATAGAAACACCGTTTTCATTGCAAACATTTTTAGTTGCAGAACTGAACCAAACTGGAGAAAACGCAAACGGAACGAAACCTACCTGAATTTTCGCTGCAAAACATTTTGCTGCAAAAAGTTTTTGCTAATGTGTGCGAATAAAGAACACCCCAGCGTGATTGAGGGCAAAATTGACAAACTTTAAATGTGTGCATCAAGCAGACAGAATGGCTGCGTAATCTTCAATTAGGTACCATGAGCATCAGTCATTAAAATAATTCAGGTGGTGTTTTCCACCATCAGATATTATGGATTTTCACCTGTAAGGCGTTGATCTCTCCGCTGCTCTCTGAACCGCTGCGTAACCCTACTCATGGTCATCAGGTCGGGCTCTCAGCAACTCCCTAAGCTGAAATGATTAACATGTGCATGTGTTAGTTTTTCTTAAGCTCGCTGCTAAAAAGCTTAAACAGTGTTGCTACAGAGATCGGACATACAATATAATGATAAATGCTATGAACATGCTTATCAGAGAGAGGGCGTCACTCTTCCACCACACTGTCTGTATAAGACTGACTTATATTGTCGGGACAGCTTTGTAGACTTGCTGCTAACATATATTTACTGTCTTACAACCGCTAATCTGAATCCCCGTCTTACCTTTAGTCAATTAGGATCACCATTAAAAAAGCCAACACTTTCTAGATGTAATTAAGCACTTATAGTATGGGCATGTGTCAATAGAACAATATTGTGAATGGTATAAAAGACGACTTTCGGTGTGTGCTCTCAGGGAGAGAAGCCCAGCAGGAAGCGTCCCGTACCACTTGATTCTATGACTCCTCTAATAAGTTTAATAATTATATGAAGTTGAAGTGCGCGCTCCTTTTTTTTGATGACCATTTACACCTTTAACCAAAGTACACCTTCTACTTTACCAAAGTATACTAGTTATTATCACGCTTCCCAATATCCTAAATCCCTGTCTTAGTCTTAGGCATCACCACTTTATTTTAGATGCTCGAAATTCAGAATAAATATAGAGCAGAGATGTTTATTTCAGCTTTTATCTTCTTTCATCACATTCCCATGTGGGTCGAAGTTTAACATGACACTTCAATTCAGTATTTGGTAGCATTGCCTTTAATTCGTTCCACTGGGTCAAACTTCTTGGGTAGCACTTCCACAATAAGTTGGGAGAATTTCGGCACATTCCTCCTGGATCAGAGCTGGTTGTAACGAGTCAGGTTTGAAGGCCCTCCTTGCCGCACACCACTTTTTCCAGTTCCTGCCCACAAATTTCTATAGCGAATTGCAGGTTCAGGGCTTGCTCGATGGCCACTCCAATACCTTGATTTTGTTGTCCCTTTAGCCATTTTTGCACCAACTTTGGAAGTATGCTTGGTCATTGTCCATTGGAAAGACCCAATTGCGACCAAGCTTGGTACTTCCTTGCACGGTATGTCTTGAGTGCTTGCTTCAATATATTCACATAATTTTCATTCCTCATGTATTTGTGGTGAAGTGCAACCAGTCCCTCCTGCAGCAAAGCACCCCCAAACATGATGGCTGCCCACCCCCGTGCTTCGATGGTTGGGATTGGTGTTTGCTTCGGCTTGCAAAGATCCCCTTTTTCCTCCTGAACACTGCATCCAAGCCCACGCATGTCGTTCTCTATGGTTCTAGGTTTGGACTCCTTCATAAACCAGTACGTTTATTATTTGTATTCCTTGTTCAATCAGTAATTTACCAATCTTGTCTAGAGTCTAATCTTTCCTTCCCCAATAAAAAGCTCCTTTAGTCCTCTATAGTCCCCCTCTTGATCCCTGCAGTTGCGAGCTAGCTCCTCTAAATGCAAAAACCGTACAAGAGTCTCGTGTTCTTTTTCTTCTTTGACAAAGGACGTGAAAAGTCTTTGCATGTCCTCCATTCATCCTCATCAAACCATTCAGCATATATTGGGCGGTTTAATAGTGGCCTTTCTCTCTTGGCTTGTGAGGCGGCCTTTCAGGTTATTGTCGATATAGGACGCGTTTTCACTTGTGGTATTAGACACTTTATTGTGTACCCTAGTCTCCTTGCCTTTGCTTGTTGTTCTGGATTGATTTGCACTTTTACACCATCGTTTCATCTCTAGGAGACATAACAGTCTCTTCCTGAGCGGTATGATGGCTGCGTGTGTGGTCCCATGGTTTATACTTGCGTTACTATTGTTTGGTGCTGTGTGTGATGAACATGGGTCCTTCAGGCAGTTTGGACATTGGCTCCCCGAAGGGATGAACCAGACTTGTGGCGTCTACAATTTTTCAAGTCTTGCTAATTTTTTTGATTTCCACCATGATGTCATGTCTCTCAAAGAGGAAACTGGTTTGAAAGGTTGGGGCCTTGAAGTACAATGAGAGGTTTGTGGCATGTAACTCAACTTATGCTTGTTTCAATTAACCTTCCAGTATGCGCTCCTAAGTCGATTGCTGTGTTTTCCGTGATCCAAGCTCTTTCAAGGCACGAAGTCTATCGTAGGTATGGGTAAACTGTCTGACCGCCTGGAATTGTGGATACAGTATTATCAACGGGTTTCCCCTGATAAACATGGAGAATTTAATTACTCGGCTATTTTGCATACAACCTTAGAGGTCCTAAGTGCGCCTTATCGCTCGAAACTATGTTTGTCTGTTAGATGGGTTTTTGAGACAATATGAGTTTTAATAATCACCCGAACGACTAGGTGGTTATGTAACGTCAGACCTTCAACTGTATATATAGTTGTCTGTGGTTGTTGGTGTATTATCGAGCCACTAGCTTTTTAGTGGTATCATTTTTGGCTAGCCCAGAATTAGTTCTCATCTCCCAACCTCATATATGCAAGAAGCCATTTAGGCTACTAATCAAGTGTTAGA
>NW_019949712.1:13005-23227 GCF_002910315.2 Salvelinus sp. IW2-2015 | reverse complement strand
AGAGAGATCCGGGCTGACAGTTCATACTGTAAGGAGAGGAGAGAGGGCTTCTCTCGCGGGCTGAACACTTCATTACTGTAAGGAGGGAGAGGGCTGTCTCATACCTCGGCCTGACAGTTCATACTGTAGGAGGGAGAGGGCTTCTCTAACCGGGGCTGACAGTCAAACTGTAGGAGGGACGAGGGGCTTTCTCTAACCCGGGCCTGTAACAGTTCTATGACTGTAGGAGGGAGAGAGAGGCTTCCTCTACCGGCCTGACACTTCATACTGTAGGAGGGAGAAGGGGCTTCTGCTAACCGGGCCTGACAAGTTCAATACGTAGGAGGGAGAGGCGGCTTTCTCTATACCTGGCGCCCTGACAGTCATATGTAGGAGGGGAGAGGGGCTTCTCTAACCGGGCTGACAGTTCATACTGTAGGAGGAGAGGGGCTCTCTATACGTGCCTCGGAAAGTCTTCCTGTAGGGGTACGCGTCCTAGCCGGCTGCACTCATACTGGTAGGAGGGAGAGGGGCTTCTCTACCGGGGCCTGACAGTTCATACTGTAGAGCGGAGGGAGAGAGGCTCTCTACCGGGCCGACAGTTCATACTGTAGGCAGGGAGGGGCTCTCTAGCGGCCGACAGTTCCATACTGAGGAAGGGAGGAGGGCGTCTTCTACACGGCCTGACATATACGTGTGGGAAAAAAGCTACCGCTACAATTAAGGTAGGAGGGAGAGAGGCTTCTCTACCAGGGCCTGACATTTCACATACTGTAAGGGAGGGAGGCGCTTCCTTACGCGGGCCTGACATTGCCTACTGTAGGAGGGAGAGGGGCTTCTCTACCGGCCTGACAGTTTTCATACTGTAGGAGGGAGAGGGGTTCTTTCTACCGGGTCTGACAGGTCATACTGTAGGAGGGAGAGGGGCTTCTCTACCGGCCTGACAGTTCATACTGTAGGAGGGAGAGGGGCTTCCTTACCGGGCCTGACACTTCATACTGTAGGAGGGAGAGGGGCTGCTCTACGGGGCTGACAGTTCATACTGTAGGAGGGAGAGGGCTTCTCTACCGGGCCTGACAGTTCATACTGTAGGAGGGAGGGGCTTCTCTACCGGGCCTGACAGTTCATACTGTAGGAGGGAGAGGGGCTTCTCTACCGGGCCTGACATGTTATACTGTAGGAGGGAGAGAGGGGCTTCTCTACCGGCCTGACAGTTCATACTGTAGGAGGGAGAGGGGCTTCTCTTACCGGGCCTGACAGTTCATACTGTAGGAGGGAGAGGGGCTTCTCTACCGGGCCTGACAGTTCATAACTGTAGGAGGAGAGAGGCTTCTCTACCGGGCCTGTGACAGTTCATACTGTATGAGGGAGAGAGGCTTCTATACCGGGCTGAACAATTCATACATGTAGGAGGGAGAGGGCTTCTCTACCGGGCCTACAGTTCATACTGTAGGAGGGAGGGGTTCTCTACGCGGGCCTGACAGTTCATACGGTAGGAGGGAGAGAGGCTTCTCTACGGCCTGACAGTTCATACTGTAGGAGGGAGAGGGGCTTCTCTACCTAGCCGGGCTGACAGTTCATACTGTAGAGGGAAGAGGGCTTCTCTACCGGGCCTGACAGTTCATACTGTAGGAGGGAGAGAGGCTTCTCTACCGGGCCTGACAGTTCCATGACTGTAAGGAGGGAGAGGGATCTCTACCGGGCCTGACAGTTTCATACTGTAGGAGGGAGAGGGGTTTCTCTACGCGGGCCTGACAGTTCATACTGTAGGAGGGAGAGGGGCTTCTCTACCGGGCCTGACAGTTCATACTGTAGGAGGGAGAGGCTTCTCTACGGGCCTGACAGTTCATACTGTAGGAGGGAGAGGGGCTTCTCTACCTGGCCTGACAGTTCATACTGTAGGAGGGAGAGGGGCTTCTCTACCGGGCCTGACAGTTCATACTGTAAGGAGGTAGAGGGGGCTTCTTACCGGGCCTGACAGTTCATACTGTAGGAGGGAGAGGGCTTCTCTACCGGGCCTGACAGTTCAATAATCTGTAAGGAGGGAGAGGGGCTCTTCTACCGGGCCTGGACAGTTCATACTGTAGGAGGGAGAGGGGCTTCTCTACCGGGCTCCTGACAGTTCATACTGTAGGAGGGAGAGAGGCTTCTCTACCGGGCCTGACAGTTCATACTGTAGGAGGGAGAGATGTGTTCTATACCGGGCCTGACAATTCATAACTTGTAGGAGGGAGAAGGGGCTTCTCTACCGGGCCTGACAGTTCATACTGTAGGAGGGAGAGGGGCTTCTCTACGGGCCTGACAGTTCATACTGTAGGAGGGAGAGAGGCTTCTCTACCGGGCCTGACAGTTCATACTGTAGGAGGGAGAGAGGCTTTCTCTACCGGCCTGACAGTTCATACTGTAGGAGGGAGAGGGGCTTTCTATACCGGGCCTGACAGTTCATACTGTAGGAAGGGAGAAGGGGCGTCTCTACCGGGCCTGACAGTTCATACTGTAGGAGGGAGAGGGGCTTCTATACCGGGCCTGACAGTTCATACTGTAGGAGGGAGAGGGGCTTCTCTACCGGGCCTGACAGTTTCATACTGTAGGAGGGAAGAGAGGCTTTCTCTACCGGGCTGACAGTTTCATACTGTAGGAGGGAGAGAGGCTTCTCTACCGGGCCTGACAGTTCATACTGTAGGAGGAGAGGGGCTTCTCAACGCGGCCTGACAGTTCAGATACTGTAGGAGGGAGAGGGCGTCTCTACCGGGCCTGACAGTTATACTGTAGGGGGAGAGGGGCGTCTCTACCGCGCCTGACAGTTATACTGTAGGAGGGAGAGGGGCTTCTCTACCGGGCCTGACAGTTCATACTGTAGGAGGGAGAGGGGGCTTCTTCTACGCGGGCCTGACAGTTCATACTGTAGGAGGGAGGGGGGCTTCTCTACCGGGCCTGAAGTTCATACTGTAGAGGGAGAGAGGCTTCTCTACCGGCCTGCAGTTCATACTGTGGAGGAGAGGGGCTTCTCATACGGGCCTGACAGTTCATACTGTAGGAGGAGAGGGGCTTCTCTACCGGGCCTGACAGTTCATACTGTAGGAGGAGAGAGGCTTCTCTACGAGAATATCTTATTAAGAATTAAATGACCAGGTATGAGGGTGCTTTGATCAGTTATAAAAGTTTAAAGACGTTATTTTTTTGCGCCAAAGCGTCTTTGCCCATGGTTCCTTTTTTGTTCAAACATTTTGAAACAGTTTCAATTGAGTTGAGCATTAAGGAGATGTACGTATGTAACTATTGTGATTGCTGAATGCATATACAGAGCAGTCTATTAAAAAGCCTATATTTCACCTGCCACAGAAGAGTTAGGTCGAGGATTGCAGAGGAAACTCTATTCCCATACATCTCAACGACATTTTCTGCACTGGAGCTCAAATCTAATCATTTCCCCAGAGCGAGAAAAACCCATCCGTTCCCTGTCCAACACATCACAGCTCACAGGGCAGTGAGGGGAGGGGTTATGGTGGCCTTTACTGATACAGAGTCTGGGAAACTTCCTAAAATACAACTCCTGGACCAGTGGACATCCCCATGGACGACCGCTGGACGGAGGCCAATCACAAGCCTGAGCGGAATTGACAGGGACCAATCAGAAACTCTGACCCCACTGGACGGAGGCCAATCAGAACTCTGACCCACTGGAGGAGGCCAATCAGAAGTCTGACCGGTGGACAGAGAACAATCAGAACTCTGACCCGTGGACGAGCCAATCAGAACTCTGACCACGGTGGACAGAGAACAATCAAGAACTCTGACCCGGTGGACGGAGGCCAATCAGAAGTCTGACCCGGTGGACAGAGAACAATCAGCTCTGACCCGGTGGACGGAGGCAATCAGAAGTCTGACCCGGTGGACAGGCCAATCAGAACTCTGACCCGGTGGACAGAGGCCAATCAGAACTCTGACCCGGTGGACAGGGGCCAATCAGAATGTTACACATATGGAAGGTTCTCGGTCCCAGCTGACCAGCATCCCCTCTAAGTGCCACGCGGTGTTCTGTTCCATTTCGTTCCATTATGGTTAGCAACACTCAACATCTGGATAAACCAACAAAAATATTGGTCGTTCTAAACAGGCCCAGAGGCAGGGTGACAATATTGTCTTCTAAACAGGCCAGACCAGGCAAGGCGAACAATATTGTCTTCTAAACAGGCCAGAGCGGGACAATATTGTCTTCTAAACAGCCACAGAGCAGGGACAATTATGTCTTCTAAGGCAGGCAGAGGCAGGGACAAATATTGTCTCTAAAACATGGCCAGAGGCAGGGACAATATTGTTTCTAAACAGGCCAGAGGCAGGGACAAATTGCTTCACCGACGAAATATTGTCTTCTAAACAGCCAGAGGCAGGGACAATATTGTCTTCTAAACAGGCCAGAGGCAGGGACAATATTGTCTTCTAAACAGGCAAGAGCAGGGACAATATTGTCTTCTAAACAGGCCAGAGGCAGGGACAATATTGTCTTCTAAACAGGCAGAATAGGAAAATATTGTCTTCTAAAACAGGCCAGAATCAGGGAAAATATTGTCTTCTAAACAGGCCAGAATCAGGGAAATATTGTCTTCTAAGACAGGCCAGAATCAGGGACAATATTGTCTTCTAAACAGGCCAGAGCAGGGACAATATTGTCTTCTAAACAGGCCAGAGGCAGGGACAATATTGTTTCTAAACAGGCCAGAGGCAGGGACAATATTGTCTTCTAAACAGGCCAGAGGCAGGGACAATATTGTCTTCTAAACAGGCCAGAGCAGGGAAATATTGTCTTCTAAACAGGCCAGAGGCAGGGACAATATTGTCTTCTAAACAGGCCAGAGGCAGGGACAATATTGTCTTCTAAACAGGCCAGAGGCAGGGACAAATATTGTCTTCTAAAACAGGCCAGAATCAAGGGACAATATTGTCTTCTAAACGGCCAGAGGCAGGGACAATATTGTCTTCTAAACAGGCAGACAGGGACAATATTGTCTTCTAAACAGGCCAGAGGCAGGGAAAATATTGTCTTCTAAACAGGCCAGAGGCAGGGACAATATTGTCTTCTAAACAGGCCAGAATCAGGGACAATATTGTCTTCTAAACAGGCCAGAATCAGGGACAATATTGTTTCTAAAACAGGCAAGAATCAGGGAAAATATTGTCTTCTAAACAGGCAAGAATCAGGTACAATATTGTCTTCTAAAACAGGCCAGAATAGGGAAAATATTGTCTTCTAAACAGGCCAGAATCAGGGAAATATTGTCTTCTAAACAGGCAGAATCAGGGAAAATATTGTCTTCTAGACAGGCCAGAAATCAGGGACAATATTGTCTTCTAAACAGGCCAAGAGGCAGGACAATATTGTCTTCTAAACAGGCAGAGCAGGGACAATATTGTCTTCTAAACAGGCCAGAGCAGGGACAATATTGTCTTCTAAACAGGCCAAGAGAGGGACAATATTTGTCTTTCTAAACAGGCCAGAAGGCAGGGACAATATTGTCTTCTAAACAGGCCAGAGGCAGGGAAAATATTGTCTTCTAACAGGCCAGAATCAGGGACAATTGTCTTCTAAACAGGCCAGAAGCAGGGACAATATTGTCTTCTAAACAGGCAGAGGCAAGGGACAATATTGTCTACCCCCCTCTAAACAGGCCAGAATCAGGGAAAAGACAGGAGATGATTACACAACCTAGTATCTCCTGATCAAAGGATCTCAGGAGTCCCAGCAGACAGCGTGTTGTTCTAGACCCACATCAGAGGAGAGCCTTCACCTACAGACTCACTAGCTAACGAGTGGAGACTTTACCAGTACCTTATCAGTCAACACAATACACAGAGAGACTCACTAGCTAACGAGTGGAGACTTTACCATACCTATCAGTCAACAATACACAGAGAGAGAGACTCACTAGCTAACGAGTGGAGACTTTACCAGTACCTTATCAGTCAATACAATACACAGAGAGACTCAACTAGCTAACGAGTGGAGACTTTACCAGTACCTTATCAGTCAATACAATACACAGAGAGACTCACTAGCTAACGAGTGAGACTTAAAAGTACCTTATCAGTCAAAACAATACACACAGAGAGAGAGACTCACTAGCTAACGAGTGGAGACTTTACCAGTACCTTATCAGTCAATACAAATACCAGAGAGACTCACTAGCTAACGAGTGGAGACTTTACCAGTACCTTATCAGTCAACAATACACAGAGAGAGAGACTCACTAGCTAACGAGTGGAGAATTTACCAGTACCTTATCAGTCAATACAATACACAGAGAGAGAGACTCACTAGCTAACGAGTGGAGACTTTACCAGTACCTTATCAGTCAACACAATACACAGAGAGAGAGAGACTCACTAGCTAACGAGTGGAGACTTTACCAGTACCTTATCAGTCAACACAATAACACACAGAGAGAGACTCACTAGCTAACGAGTGAGACTTTACCAGTACCTTATCAGTCAACACAATACACAGAGAGACTCACTAGCTAACGAGTGAGACTTTACCAGTACCTTATCAGTCAACACAATACACAGAGAGAGAGAGACTCACTAGCTAACGAGTGGAGACTTTACCAGTACCTTATCAGTCAACAATACACACAGAGAGAGACTCACTAGCTAACGAGTAGAGACTTTACCAGTACCTTATCAGTCAACAATACACACAGAGAGAGAGACTCACTAGCTAACGAGTAGAGACTTTACCAGTACCTTATCAGTCAAACACAATACACAGAGAGAGAGACTCACTAGCTAACGAGTGGAGACTTTACCAGTACCTTATCAGTCAACACAATACACAGAAGAGAGAGATTCACTAGCTAACGATGTGGAGACTTTACCAGTACCTTATCAGTCAACACAATACACAGAGAGAGAAACAGACTCACTAGCTAACGAGTGGAGACTTTCCAGTACCTTATCAGTCAACAATACACACGAGAGAGAGACTCACTAGCTAACGAGTAGAGACTTTACGGGAGACTTTACCAGTACCTTATCAGTCAACACAATACACAGAGAGAGAGACTCACTAGCTAACGAGTAGAGACTTTACCAGTACCTTATCAGTCAACAATACACAGAGAGAGAATTACAATTACAGCTGCAAGTCTCTTGGGGTATGTCTCTATAAGCCTGGCACATGTAGCCACTGTGATTTTTGCCCATTCTTCAAGGCAAAACTGCTCCAGCTCCTTCAAGTTGGATGGGTTCCGCTGGTGTACAGCAATCTTTAAGTCATACCATAGATTCTCATTTGGATTGAGGTCTGGGCTTTGACTAGGACCTTCTAAGACATTTAAATGTTTCCCCTTAAACCACCCAAGTGTTGCTTTAGCAGTATGCTTAGGGTCATTGTCCTGCTGGAAGGTAAACCWCCGTCCCAGTCTCAAATCTCTGGAAGACTCAAGAATTTCCCTGTATTTAGCGCCATCCATCAATCTTTCAATTCTGACCAGTTTCCCGGTCCCTGCAGATAAACATCCCCACAGCATGATGCTGCCAACACCATGCTTCACTGTGGGGATGGTGTTCTCGGGGTGATGAGAGGTGTTGGGTTTGCGCCAGACACAGCGTTTTCCTTGATGGCCAAAAAGCTATGTGTCCGTATGTTTGGGGAGTCTCCTACATGCCTTTTGGCGAAAACCAAACGTGTTTGCTTATTTTTTTCTTTAAGCATTGGCTTTTTTTCTGGCCACTCTTCTGTAAAGCCCAGCTCTGTGGAGTGTACGGCTTAAAGTGGTCCTATGGACAGATACTCCAATCTCCGCTGTGGAGCTTTGCAGCTCCCTTCAGGGTTGTCTTTGGTCTCTTTGTTGCCTCTCTGATTAATGCCCTCCTTGCCTGGTCCGTGAGTTTTGGTGGGCGGCCCTCTCTTGGCAGGTTTGTTGTGGTGCCATATTCTTTCCATTTTTTAATAATGGATTTAATAGTGCTCCGTGGGATGTTCAAAGTTTCGGATATTTTTTTAATAATCCAACCCTGATCTGTACTTCTCCACAACTTTGGAGGGGGACAGTGACCAAGAGACAGACAGATCGACAGACAGACAGATCGACAGACAGAGAGAGAGATCGACAGACAGAGACAGTGATCGACAGACAGAGACAGTGATCGACAGACAGAGACAGTGACCCAGAGACACGGTAATAGATAGATAAGGGTTTTAGGTGACATAGCTCTAGGGACACCAGTTGTACCTGTGGGAGCTGAATGGAACGAGGAGCTGACAGGCTCATAACACCAATTACCAGGCAGATCACTGGAGAGGTGTTTTAACGACACCAATTACCAGGCAGGTCACTGGAGAGGTGCTTTAACGACACCAATTACCAGGCAGGTCACTGGAGAGGTGCGTTAATGAACTCGCTTCCTATTAATAACTGCTGACCTCTTCCTGATCCTCTTCTCTGATCCTCTTCCTCTTCCTTCTTCTGACCTCTCCTGACCTCTCCTGGATCTCTTCCTCTTCTGATCCTACTTTTCCTGATCTTCTTCGCTGATCCTCTTCCTGATCCTCTTCCTGATCATCTTCTCTTCCTGGGATCCCCCCCCCTCTTTTTTCCCCTGATCCTCTTCTGATCCTCTTTCCTCTTTACCTGATCCTCTTCTCTTCCTCTTTCCTGATCTCTTCTGATTCCCCTTCCTCTTCTCTTCCTGATCCTGACGATGGAGATGACACAACGGACCGGAGACGTCGGCTCAGTAACCACACCAGGGGCACTAGTAGAACAAACTCAGTTGATCTATAAAAACGGGTACGGAGTCAAGGTAACCTCAATACTCCAACACAGTTGACCCCATCCGTGACACTTTCAATTAAAGGTGCAATATAGGCAGACCGAATTGCTCCGCTCTGCCTTTACCTGTATCGGGTTTACTTCAGAGATTCTTTATTGTATTTCACCCTGATATTCAGTTTTTGTGACAAAAGCACGCATCATTGCTATAGAGTAGAGAAATCCTTGTAAACCATCTAAACGGCTGTGAAATTATCCGTTTCCATGACCACAAATATTGTATTTCCGTGTTTGAAGTTTGTGTACAAAACCGAAAGTAAAAAGTTTTAAAAACGTACTAACGGGAAGCATTAGAAAAAGCTTGCGTTGAACAAGATCTACCATTACTAAACAGGAAGGGCATAGAAAAGCTGCGTTGAACAAGATTACTACCTATTGAACAGATCTACCGGCTTTCAATGAAAAAGAACAGATCTATAACTCACATTTCTATGTGAAATTTGGTCATTTTGCCAAAAAGTTACAATATTGCAGCTTTAAAAAACAGATTCCGGCATCATGAAGAAAAAGTGGAGGCTTTCTAAATAACCGCTTTAAAGGGCTGTTGGGTCATAGACCTAGATTGGTGGGCTGTAGAACAATAACCACAGGGTCATAGATCTAGAATTGGTGCGCTGGTCGACAATAACCACAGGGGGTCACATAGACCTAGAGAGTGGTGGGCTCGGTACGAAACAATAAACACAGGGGTCATCTAGACATAGAGTGGTGGTGCTGGAGAACAATAACACAGGGGTCTAGACCTAGGCTAGAGTGGTGGGCCTGGTAGAACAATGAACACAGGGGTCATAACCTAGAGTGGTGGGCTGTAGAACAATAACCACAGGGTCATAGACTAGAGTGGTGGGCTGGTTAGAAACAATAACACAGGGGTCATAGCTCTAAGAGTGGTGGGCTGGAATAGAAGCAATAACACAGGTCATAGACCTAGAGTGGTGGGTGGCATGTAAAGACAATAACACAGGGGTCATAGACCTAGAGTGGTGGGCTGGTTAGCACAATAACAACAGGGGTCATAGACCAAGAGTGGTGGGCTGGAGAACAAATAACAACAGGGGTCATAGACCTAGAGTTGGGTGGGGCTGGTAGAACAATAACACAGGGGTCATAGACCTAGAGTGGTGGGCTGGTAGTCAATAAACACAGGGGTCATAGACCTAGAGTGGTGGGCTGGTAGAACAATAAGACAGGGGTCATAGACCTAGAGTGGTGGCTGTAGAACAATAACACAGGGGTCATAGACCTAGAGTGGTGGGCTGGTAGAACAATAAACACAGGGGTCATAGACCTAGAGTGGTGGGCTGGTAGAACAATAACACAGGGGTCATAGACCTAGAGTGGTGGGCTGGTAGAACAATAACACAGGGGTCATAGACCTAGAGTGGTGGGCTGGTAGAAACATAACACAGGGG
>NW_019949712.1:0-5003 GCF_002910315.2 Salvelinus sp. IW2-2015 | reverse complement strand
CCCCCTGTCCTGAGCCAGTGTCCTGAACCCAGACCTGACCCCTGACCTGAGACCAGTGGTCTGACCCAGACCTGACCCTGTCCTGAGACCAGTGGTCCTGACCCAGCCCTGACCCCTGTCCTGAGACAAGTGGTCCTGACCAGACCTGACCCCTGACCTGAGACCAGTGGTCCTGACCCAGACCTGACCCCTGTCCTGAGACCAGTGGTCCTGACCCAGACCTGACCCCTGTCCTGAGACCAGTGGTCCTGACCCAGACCTGAACCTCTGTCCTGAGACCAGTGGTCCCATCCCTGACTTTAGACCACATTGTCTGTTGTAAAACTAGCTATATTCTGACACAGCAACACAACCCCATAACAGACCTACCATCTCTCACACACGTCCCACCACTGAGGGAGCTGAACAGACGTCTCAGGTCAGGGTTCAGGTCTGGGTCAGGACTACTGGTCTCAGGTCTGGGTCAGGACCACTGGTCTCAGGTCAGAGTTCAGGACAACTGGTACATGGTCAGGGTTCAGGTCTGGGATGGGACCACTGGTCTCAGGTCTGGGTCAGGACCACTGGTCTCAGGTCAGGGTTCAGGTCTGGGATGGGACCACTGGTCTCAGGTCAGGGTTCAGGACCACTGGTCTCAGGTCTGGGTTCAGGTCTGGGTCAGGACCACTGATCTCAGGTCAGGGTTCAGGTCAGGGATGGGACCACTGGTCTCAGGTCAGGGTTCATGTCTGTGATGGGACCACTGGTCTCAGGTCAGCTGAAGTGGTAGAACTTATTCAAAGCCTTTACCACAGGTATCAATCATTACATCATTCCTTTACCACAGGTATCAGTCATTACATAATTCCTTTACCACAGGTATCAATCATTACATCATTCCTTTACCACAGGTATCAGTCATTACATCATTCCTTTACCACAGGTATCAGTCATTACATCATTCCTTTACCACAGGTATCAGTCATTACATATTCTTTACCCAGGTATCAATCATTACATCATTCCTTTACCACAGGTATCATCATTACATCATTCCTTTACCACAGGTATCAATCATTCATCATTCCTTTACCACAGTATCAATCATTACATCATTCCTTTACCACAGGTATCAATCATTACATCATTCCTTTACCAAACCATATCAGACAAAACCCACAACCACACCGTTCGTTAATAATATATAATGTTTAGCGCTTTAATCCAAAGTGATTTACAGTCATGCGTGCATACATTTTACGTCTGGTGGCCCTGGGAATCGAACCTACAACCCTTGGGTACAAGCGCCATGCTTACCAACTGGCTGTTCGGGAGCTGTTCGGGAACTGTTGGAGCTGTTCGGGAGCTGTTCGGGAACTGTTCGGAGCTGTTCGGCTGTTCGGGAACTGTTCGGGAACTGTTCGGGAGCTGTTCGGAGCTGTAACTGTTCGGGAGCTGTTGGGAACTTTCGGGAACTGTTCGGAGCTGTTCGGGACTTCGGGACTGTTCGGGAACTGTTCGGGACTGTTCGGAACTGTTCGGGAGCTGTTCGGGAACTGTTCGGGACTGTTCGGGAACTGTTCGGTTGTTCAAGCATCTTTTCTTGCTGCTCAAATAAGACCTGAGATTTGAATTGTCAATCAGAAGAAGACAGAGGAACAGGAGAAGCCTCTAATTTGGATGTGTGAGGTATTGGATGATTTGACACAGGGATATCAAGGATCTCTGGTCTCGTTCTTCATAACGCTTCATAAAGACTTCTTAAGGCTTCATAAAGACTTCATAATCTTAAGGCTTCATAAAGACTTCTTAGCTTCATAAGACTTCATAAGGCTTCATAAAGACTTCTTAAGGCTTCATAAAGACTTCTTCAAGGCTTCATAAAGACTTCTTAAGCTTCATAAAGACTTCTTAAGGCTTCATAAAGACTTCTAAAGGCTTCATAAAGACTTCATAAGGCTTCATAAAGACTCATAAGGCTTCATAAAGCTTCATAAGGCTCATAAGACTTCTTAAGGCTTCATAAAGACTTCTTAAGGCTCATAAAGACTTCATAAAGCTTCATAAAGACTTCATAAGGCTCATAAAGACTTCTTAAGGCTTCATAAAGACTTCATAACGCTTCATAAAGACTTCTTAAGGCTTCATAAAAGCTCCATGTATCCAACGCCAGGCAGACATCTACTGCTGTTGACGACGATCATCAACAATCAGAAATAAATGAAACAAAAGACTCAGTTTGTCTCAGTCCTCTCAGAGTTCACCTCTTCATATAGCCATTCATCATCATCACACAGCTGCTTTCTGCTTCCAGGTCAAAGTTCAAACTACATTAATGCCAACTGTCGCGACACAAGTACACATAGAGCCGCTTAGATCAGTTCAAGGTTCAAGTCCCTAGTGGGATAATAAGACGCGTGCAGAACAAGTCCCTCAACACGGGTCTGATCTGGGGATGTTATACTCCCTAGAACGGACGTCTCCATTCAAATCAACYATTCCGTAATGGMMGCGGACTGGAGGCCARATTGTCCCTCTCAGGACACCTCTATGAGCTCCATGCTTCCTGAGAAGCTGCTGTGACTCCCCATCTCTTCCCTGGATCTCGTCTCCCTTCCTCCTCTCATCCTGTCTCCCAGTTCCATCTGACAGCTCCATCTCTTCAGCTGCTTCTCCAAGGTGCTCTCCTCGTGCCAGCTCCTCCGCGAGTCCCCGCGGTCGCCGTTCCTCTGCCGCCCGCGCCGCCGCACCTCCTCCAACCCCTGACTCACGCTGTACGCCGCCACGCTGCCACCCCCWAGAATGTTGGCCCCGCCTCCTAAGATGGCGGAGGTGGAGTAGAAGCGGTGCGACTCGGAGAGGTACCATCCCCCCGACGACACGGTGACGGGACCCAATAGGATGTCGGAGTGCCAGCCCTTCAGGGCGGAGCCTAGGTTAGGGGCGGGCTTGGACAGGTGCTGCTGGGAACGTGATAGGCCGAACAGGAAGCCGGTGGTGTGAGGAGTGTGGTTAGGCGTGGGGTTAGAGCTCTCCTCCATACTGCCGCTTCGGTGGAGCGGCTGGGAACAGGAGAGGGGAGGCGGAGGAGGCGTAGCCTGGCTGGGCTGCTTCATGCTGGGCTGGTTGGAGGTGGTGGTACTGGTAGTGGTACTGGTAGTGGTGCTGCTTGTGGTGGAGACTACAGGAGCAGCAGGGTCTGCGGCACCGTCTTCCTGCTCCTTGTCAGGGCTCGGCTCSGGTGTCGACTGCTCTGACATCTCCTTCACGGGAGAGAACTGACACGGTTTCCCAGCAGGCTCCTTGAAGCTCCCGGATGGATTATAATACTCCTGGGCTCCGGGGTGGGATGTAGGGTGGGGGTACGGCCTCACGGGGGCGCTGCTGCCGCCTCCTGGCTCCCTGTACGACTTGATGTCCAGAGAGAAGGACCGTTTCAGCCGGGCAGCGCTGTCCTCCGTCCCCTGGTCCAGCTGGAGCCCGGAAGAGCCTGGGCCAGGAGCCTCTCCTCTGGAGGCCAGGGGGCAGGACACACGGCAGGGTCAGGGGCTCCAGCATGGCAGGGCAGGTCTGGGAGGCTAGAGGTAGGGTTAGGGGGGTCCTGCTCTAGTGGGGGGTGGAGGAGGGGAGAGGGTTTGACCCCGATGGTCTCTCTGTTTCTCCGACCTTCCAGGAGTCTTGATCTTCTTCTCAAAGTCCAGCCATGACTACCAGGAAGTTGAAGTTAGGAGAGATGGTGGGCCTCTTCTCCTTCACGAACTTTGAAGAGGAAAGACAGAAACATACAGGACATCAGTAGTGATGCCAGAGTTGGGAAAACCTAGAGGGTCAAGGGTCAAGACAGGAGTCATTTCTAACGGTGTAACACAGGACATCGGTAGTGATGCTGTAACACACCGGGTTGTTCCAGAGTTGGGAAAACCTAGAGGGTCAAGGGTCAAGACAGGAGTCATTTCTAACGGTGTAACACAGGACATCGGTAGTGATGCTGTAACACACCGGGTTGTTCAGAGTTGGGAAAACCTAGAGGGTCAAGGGTCAAGACAGGAGTCATTTCTAACGGTGTAACACAGGACATCGGTAGTGATGCTGTAACACACGGTTGTTCCAGAGTTGGGAAAACCTAGAGGGTCAAGGGTCAAGACAGGAGTCATTTCTAACGGTGTAACACAGGACATCGGTAGTGATGCTGTAACACACCGGGTTGTTCCAGAGTTGGGAAAAACCTAGAGGGTCAAGGGTCAAGACAGGAGTCATTTCTAACGGTGTAACACAGGACATCGGTAGAGACGTTGCTGAGGCTACCATCACTAGAGCCCCTCACAGGGCTACCATCACTAGAGCCTCTCAACGGGCTACCATCACTAGAGCCCCTCACAGGGCTACCATCACTAGAGCCTCTCACGGGCTACCATCCCTAGAGCCCCTCACAGGGCTACCATCACTAGAGCCCCTCACAGGGCTACCATCACTAGAGCCGCCTCACAGGGCTACCATCACTAGAGCCTCTCACAGGGCTACCATCACTAGAGCCCCTCACAGGGCTACCATCACTAGAGCCCCTCACAGGGCTACCATCACTAGAGCCTCTCACAGGCCTACCATCACTAGAGCCCCTCACAGGGCTACCATCACTAGACGCCTTCACAGGGCTACCATCACTAGAGCCCCTCACAGGGCTACCATCACTAGAGCCCCTCACAGGGCTACCATCACTAGAGCCCCTCACAGGCTACATCACTAGAGCCCCTCACAGGGCTACCATCACTAGAGCCCCTCACAGGGCTACCATCACTAGAGCCCTCACAGGGCTACCATCACTAGAGCCCCTCACGGCTACCATCACTAGAGCCTCACAGGGCTACATCACTAGAGCCCCTCACAGGGCTACCATCACTAGAGCCCCTCACAGGGCTACCATCACTAGAGCCCCTCACAGGGCTACCATCACTAGAGCCCCTCACAGGGCTACCATCACTAGAGCCCCTCACAGGGCTACCATCACTAGAGCCCCTCACAGGGCT
>NW_019949711.1:0-10224 GCF_002910315.2 Salvelinus sp. IW2-2015 | reverse complement strand
CCCGTGCCTCTCTCTCTCTCTCTCTCGCTCTCTCTCTCTCTCTCTCTCTCTCTCTCTCGCTCTCTCTCTCTCTCTCTCCTTTTTCCTCTTTTTTCCTCTTTCTCTCTCTCTCTTCTCTCTCTCGCTCTCTCCTTCTCTCTCTCTCTCCTCTCCCTCTCCCTCTCCCTCTCCCTCTCCCTCTCCCTCTCGTCTGTCTGTCTCTCTCTCTCCTAATGAAGTCTCCTGTGTGGATTTAAGGTGATTATTGTAAAGTCCTACTCCAGTCTCCTTTTCACCTCATTTACTTAAGGAGACTGAAGAGACTGAGAAGATTGACATGGGCCCTCAGATCCTCAAAAGCGTTCTACAGTTGGCACCATCAGAGAGCATCCTGACTGGTTGCATCACGCCTGGTATTGGCAACTGCTCGGCTCCGACCCCTCTTTTACGCTGCTGCTACTCTCTGTTTTATAATCTATGCCCATTAGTCAAAACACATAAACCTACATGTACATATTACCTCAATTACCTCAACGTAACCCGGTGCCCCCGCACATTGACTCGATACCGCTACCCCCTGTATATAGCCTCGCTTGTTATTACTGCTGCTTGTTATTTATTAATTTAATTACTTTTATTTAATATTTAAAAAATACGTACTATATCTCTTTTTATTTAACACTTCATTTATTTTCTTTAATTAAAACTTTCATTAAATTCATTGTTGTTACAGGGCTTGTTATGTAAAGCATTTCATGTTGTATTCGCGCATGTGACACCCATACAATTTGATTTGGATTTGTAAAGGCACAATCTCAATAAGTGGTCCGGGTAAAAGTCATGACACCAAGTGTGTGTGGGGGGGGCTTTCATCTTTTGTTCCTATTGCTCCTGTATGGCTTCCTCAAGCAAGGGTGCGAGGTCGATGACATCACAAAATCATATCAGACCTTACTCCTGAAGTTGTGCAGTTTGTTCTAAAAGACACGAAACACAATTTTTTTTACCCTTTACGTTTTACTGTATTCATACTTGAAGTAAAGGGAGAATAAAATCACTGGGGACGTTCTTTTAAGAGGAGGGAGTAACCGGGAATGATCTTTAATATGATGTGTGTGTATGTGTGTAAGCCCACTCCTTCACCACATAAGATTGTCCTCTGTGTTGCCTATAATTACTGATTTGTGGAAGTCGGGGTGGTCCGTATGTCCGGGGTGGTCCCGTATGCCGGGGTGTCCGATGGCCGGGTGCCGTCCCGTATATGCCGGGTGGTCCCGTTATGTCGGTGCCCGTATGGCCGGGCGTGTCCCGTATGCCGGGTGGTCCCGTATGGCCCATTACGGTTTAACATCCAGAGAAGCACACCCACACACACACACACACACACACACAGACACACACAACATAACCATACACTATCCCCAACATGACACACGAGTTGTGTACACACCACACACACACAAAACACAGAAGCCTGGTAATCTCCATATGCGTCTCACGTAAACCACACCACCACAACCCACTCTCTGCCGTTTCCATTCTCTGCTGGCGGAGTGTGCTGGCTACAGTCTGTATGTGCTGAATAGCAGCATGTTCGCGAGTCCATTCCTTCTTAGAGACACACCGGACAGGGAGACGAGATGATTTTTCCCCCTAGGATCACGCCGCCACCACATACGAGCTCTGTTTGGGACCCTTCCAAGTTCACGGCGTTCATGAACACTTTATGCGCCCAGAACCTATGGCATGTCCACGGCAGGCGTGAGCGGGGGACATTGTGGTTACCTTTTGGCGCGTTCTCTTGTTCTGCCCGCTGGCTCTGTGTGCGTAAATGCGCTGGACTGAAGTTGGACACGATGCAGGGCACGGGCAGAGCGATGACCAGCACCACCGCTCATGGGGAACAGACAGAACCAACGATCTTCCCTACAATGGTTTTAGGAACCATGTCTTCCATATCTTACAAGAGAGAGATGACGAGAGAGAAAAAAGAGAAGAGATTTGGCAGACGAGAGAAATGAGACGCGTGGAAGGAAGAGGAGAGAGAGAAGAGAGAGAGAGAGAGAGAGAGAAAAGAAAGAGAGACGGTTAGGACGTTAAGGGTGGGCGTGTATTTATGCCCACATCCAAAGTGATGACAGGAGCTTGCGACAATAGTTATTCACATTATAGAAAATAAGGACTGTCTAAGTGGGCAGCAACACGTGTGAGAGCATACAGACACATTTTCAATCAGAAACCAACACACTTATCAACATTAGCTGTGTATTTTAGAGAACATTCAACCATTTCCTAGTATGGGCCATTGTCTTGTGTCATGGTCCATATTTACCATAGGATTAGAATTCGGCGTAAACCCCAGATATAACAACCACGTGATTGGCCACTAGAGAGCTATAGAGCACACCCCCCTGCCTGCACATTATTACTGATGGAAGATAATACAGTAAACATAGAATGTTTATGATTATGGCTTATTTATAACTTATGGTATTTTGCCCTTGTAGCTGCTGGGCTATAATGCATAGCCCCGTTGCGTAAATACTATCAGGACATTTCAAAGAGGAAACTTCGGTGAAAAAGCGAAGAACCCAATTATTTCAAGTCCAAAATACACACAGAATACGCCAGGCGCAAACCCTCTCGGGAATGGTCTCTTGCCCTAGTTTCCTTTCTTGCATATCATTCTTAACCCTTTCTCCCCTCCTCCCTCTTTCATTTATCTTTCAATTTATTTGTAGTTCTGACACCTCCACGTTCCTTTTTCCCCCTCCTTTCCTTTTTCATCCTCTCATTCACCTCCACCACTGTATTTCCCTCGTTGACGTTAGGGATGACGCAGCAGTGCGCCGCGAGGGTAACACAAAGTAACCGGATGTGTTTCTTTGCGAAGTCAGTTCTGGGAGTGCCCAGAATGTTTATCTTAGAGCGAGCCTCCTAATGACAGAGTAGCACAGTCACAAACCAACAGAGAGCCTCTCAAACCCATTCTGTAGACTCAGCAGGAGAGAGTGTTTTACCCATCTCCTCTTTCTCCCTCTTTCTCCCCCTCTCTTTCTCCTTTTCTTCCTCTTTTCACTCTTCCCTCTCTGCTTCTCTCTCTCCTCTCTCGCTAACTCTTTCTTCCCTCTTGCTTCCATCTTTCTTCCTCTTTCCTCCCTTCACTCTTTCTCCTCTTCTCCTTTCTTCCTCTTTTCTCTTTCCTCTATTTCTCCCTCTTTCTCCGACCATTCTGCTTCCCTCTTTCTTTCCTTTTCTCTCTATTCTTCCTCTTTCTTCCTCTTCTTCCTCTTCTCACGTCTTCTTCCTCTCTCTTTCCTCTTTTCTTCCTCTTTCTTCACTCTTTCTTCCTCTCTCTTCCTCTCTTCTCCCTCTTTCTTCCTCTTTTGCTCTTCCTTCCTCTATTTCTCCTCTTTCTTCCTCTTTCTTCCTCTCTCTCTCCTCTCTCTTCCCCTTTTCTTCCTCTTTCCTCCCTCTTTCTCTCTATCTTTCTTCCTCTTTCTCTCCCTCTCTTCTTTCCGTCCTTCTCTCTCTCCTATTTTCTTTTCTACTCCTCTTTCTCACTCCTTTCTTCCTCTTTCTCCCTCTCTTTCCTTCCTTCCCTCTCTCACTCTCTCTCTCTCTTCCTCTTTCTTCCCTCTCTCTATTTTCTCTCTTCCTCTTTCTCCCTCTTTCTCTCATCTATTTTCTCCCGCTCTTCTTCTCTGTTCTCCTCTTCTCTCCTTCTCTTCCTACTTCTCTCTCCTTTTCCCCCTTTCCCCCTTTCTCCCTCTTCTCACTCTTCTTCTCTCTCCTCTTTTCTCACTCTTTCTCTCTTTCTCCACATCATTCTCTCTCTATTTCTCCCTCTTTCTCTCTCATATTTCTCCCTCTTTCTTCCTCTTCTCCACTCTTCTCTTCTCTCTTTTTCTCCTTTTCTTCCTCTTTCTCTCCTTCTTTCCTTTTCTCCCTTCTCTCTATGTCTCTCTCTCTCTTCCTCTTTCTTCCTCCTTTTACTCTCTATTTTCTCCCTTCTTTCTCCTCTTCTTCCTTCTTTCTCCCTCTTGTTCTCCCTCTCTCTTCCTCTTTTCTTTCTCTTTCTCTCTTATTTCTCCCTCTTTCTTCCTCTTTCTTCCTCTTTCCCTCTTTCTCCCGTCTTTCTTCCTTAACTTTTTTCCTATTTTTTCCTGCTTTCCCCTCTTTCTTCCTCTTTCTCACCTCTTTCTCCCTGGTTTTCTCACCACAAGGCTGTTTAGAAGGCTTAGTTCAGTGATTTTGGTGGTTTTGGCCATCGTACGAACCACTGGCCTGCCACCTCACATGCTATAACGTAAACAACACGCAGACACAACACCCACACAATACCACGCAGACACACACACACATACACGCATGGACACACAGCCACACTATACACGCCAGACACACACGCACATACACGCGACACAGCACGCACATACACGACAACAACGCAGACAACACGCACAGACACACAGACGACACACACACGCACCACTACACCCACACGCAGACACACAACACGCAGACACACACACACACACACACACAGCATTACATCAGACAGACACTCACGCACGCACCAACCGCACCACACACACACGCACACGCACACGCACACGCACACACACAACACACACACACACACACACACAACACACACACACACCACACACACACACACACACACAACACACACACCACACAACACACCACACTCCCCTGCATGGCCTCCAGAAAGCCCTCTCTGTCAGTAAATGGGGTTTCAGGTAGTCTCAGGGGTTTCAGTAATTCCCACCACTGTCTGTCTGCCTCCGCTCAGCTGAGGTCAGCCCGCCAGATTTACAAACCACGGCAACCCACTAAACCATGCGCAACACACCCTCACAGGCCGGGCCTGGAGATCTTCAACACACACCAGAATTTCCTGCTCTTGCAATGAGTGATGTCACACTGCACGATCCTGAGTCATTGTACGAGGCTGCCTTGCGATCATTGCAGTTTGAATATGGAATTTGTTCAGGTATGAGCAGTATATGAGCTCAGAGTGATGATTAGAGCCCTCCATTAGACATTGAGGTTTGAATATGAGTTTGTATGAGCAGTATATGAGCTCAGAGTGTGATTAGAGTCCTCGCATTAGACATGAGTTTGAATATGGAGTTTGTCCATGAGCAGTATATGAGCTCAGAGGTTGTTAGAGCCTCCATTAGACGATGACTTTGAATGAGTTTAACGAATGAGAGTTAGAGTCCCACCTCCTTGTTAGCTTGGAATTTGAATATGAGTGATATAGTAGACTACTCCCCTTAGATCACACGTTTGAGATTTAGATATGAGTTTAGATATTGAGTTCTATAACGCCCTGTATTTTGATAATATCGTAACTTGTTAGAGTATGCATTTTAAATATGATATGCGGATGATTTTAAATATGAGTCTATGAGTATGTGTTATGGGTGATGAGTTGTTTATATAACTTAAGGTTATGAGGTTTAGCAGATGAGCATGGATAGGAGTTAGTTTTTAGATATATATGATAATTAGTATATGGGTGATGAGTTTTAGGATATCGAGTTCCTAGTACAAGTGGTCTATCTCCTTGCTGGACTGCTAATTGAGATCCTAGAAGAGCTGCCCAGGGCCTCATCTACCCAGCCACCATGAAAAGACTGTACCATAATTACACCACACACAAAGAAGTCAAATTCTCCCATTAAGTTACTTGTAATTAACCATGAAGAGGAGAGAGAGAAGAAGAAAGGGAGAGAGGAAGAGGGTAAGGAAGAGAGAGAAGAGGGGAATGGAGTGAGAGATAGCAGAGCAGAAGGGAAAGGGCGAGAACCTAGTTAGTGCCACAAACTGAATGCATTCAACGAAATGTTCTCTCCCACACCCCTCTGAATCAGGGGGGGGGGGGGCGGGGCGGGGGTGCTGCCTTGCTCAGGGGCAGAAGGGCAGACTTGGTGCCCCAACGCTAGAGAGGGAGAGCGAGATAGAGGGATGGAAAGAGAGGGGTATAGATAGAGAGAGGGGAGAGTGACGGAGATACACTACCATTCAAAAGGTTGGGGCCACTTAGAACTGTCCTTGTTTTTGAAAGAAAAGTACATTTTTTGTCCATTAAAATAACATAAAATGCATCATAAATACAGTGTAGACATTGTTAATGTTGGAAATGACTATTGTAGCTGATTTTATAAATGAAATATCTACATAGGCTTACAGAGGCCCATTATCAGAAACCATCACTCCTGTGTTCCAATGTCACGTTGTGTTAACTAATCCAATTTTATAATTTTAAAAGCCTAATTGATCATTAGAAAACCCTTTCGCAATTATGTTAGCACAGCTTAAAACTTTTGTTCTGATTAAAGAAGCAATAAAACTGGCCTTCTTTAGACTAGTTGAGTATCTGGAGCATCAGCATGTGGGTTCGATTACAGGCTCAAAATGGCCACAAACAAATCACTTTCTTCTGAAACTCGTCAGTCTATTCTTGTTCTGAGAAATGAAGGCAATTCCATGCGAGAAATTGCCAAGAAACTGAAGATCTCGTACAACGCTGTGTGCTACTCCCTTCACAGAACAGCGCAAACTGTCTGTAACCAGAATAGAAAGAGGAGTGGGAGGCCCCGGTGCACAACTGAGCAAGAGGACAAGTACATTAGAGTGTCTAGTTTGAGAAACAGACGCCTCACAAGTCCTCAACTGGCAGGTTCCTTAAATAGTACCCGCAAAACACCAGTCTCAACGTCAACAGTGAAGAGGCGACCCCGGGATGCTGGCCTTCTAGGCAGAGTTGCAATGAAAAAGCCATATCTCAGACTGGCCAATAAAAATAAAAGATTAACATGGTCAAAAGAACACAGACACTGGACAGAGGAACTCTGCCTAGAAGGGCCAGCATCCCGGAGTCGCCTCTTCACTGTAGACGTTGAGACTGGTGTTTTGCGGGTACTATTTAAGGAAGCTGCCAGTTGAGGACTTGTGAGGCATCTGTAAAACTGTAATATCTTATGCTTCACGGAGTCGTGGCTGAACGACGACACTATCAACATACAGCTGGCTGGTTATACGCTGCACCGGCAGGATAGAACAGCGGCGTCTGGTARGACAATGGGCGGCAGACTGCATATTTTTGTAAATAACAGCTAATGCACGATATCTAAGGAAGTTTTGAGCTATTGCTCACCTCAGGTAGAGTATCTCATGATAAGCTGTAGACCACACTATCTACCTAGAGAGTTTTCACCTGTATTTTTTTGTAGCTGTTTACATACAGCAACATCTCAAGACATCAGTCCAAATGGACAACGACCCCAAGCATACTTCCAAAGTTGTGGCAAAATGGCTTTAAAGACAACCAAAGTCAAGGTATTGGAGTGGCCAATCAACAAAGCCCTGACTCAATCCCATAGAAGAGTTTGTGGGCAGAATTGAAAAAGCATTGTGCGAGCAAGGAGGCCCTACAAACCTGACTCAGTTTACACCGAGCTCTTGTCAGGAGGAAATGGACCGAAAATTCCGACCGCAACTTATTGTGTGAAGCTTGTGGAAGGCAACATGAAACGTTATGACTCCAAAGTTCAACAATTTAAAAGGGCAATGCTACCATAATACTAATATTGAGTGTATGCTAAAACTGTTCTTACCGCACTGGAATGTGATGTGAAAGTAATAGAAAAGCTCTTAAAATAAATAATTCTCTCGGTTACTATTATTCTGCGTTTCACATTCTTAAAATAACGTGGTGATCACAGCTGACCTAGTAGACGGAATTTTTACTAGGAGTAATGTCAGGGAAGTTGCTGAAAAAAGCTAGTGAGGATTGATTTGGCGTAAGGTGTTTATGTAAACTGTCTCTTTTGATATTCAAACTGTATAACCTCAACTAACCAGGTGCCCCGCAAAGTTGACTCTACGCGGTACCCTCTTGTATATATTCTCAGGTATTGTTATGTTCAATGCTGCTGCTTTTACATTATTGTGTACTTTTATATTCATATTCTTAATACTGTATGGTTTTTTCAAACCTGCAGCTGTTGGTTTAGTGGCTGGTACGTAAGCATTTCACTGATAAGGTCTACACCTGTATGTATTCAAGCCACATTTTGATGTCTGATTTGATTTACAACATTAACAATGTCTGACACTGTATTTCTGCATCAATTTGATGTATTTCTAGGGACACAAAAAATGTGGTTTCTTTTCAAAAACAAGGACATTTATAAGTGACCCCAAAACTTTTGAAAGCGGTAGTGTATATATAGAGGAGAGAAAGAGGGAGATAGAAAGAGAGAGAGACTGCGAGGAAGAAGATAGAGGGAGGCATTTAATACAGGAAAGAGAGAGCCGACAGTGTGGGTAATGTCTGTGCCTCTGTAACCTTCTCGCACCGCAACTGTCCCCCACGCAAAGGTGCCACAGGTTGCCAATTGGACAACCAGAACAGACCGCAGTAGCAGTGTCCGCTTCGGCCCCACCCCTCCCTCCATCTCCCTCTTCCTCCTGTGTCGGTACTAAGGTAGCATCCCTCCGTTCTCTGGCAGCTCTGTTATAAGGACCACTAGGATTTGTGCTATCCTTACCAGCACAATGTATTCTTTAGAGAGACATTACACTCCAGGAGACAACTCCACAAACTGTTCTTCAATAAAGACATCCACCAGCTCCACTAACACTACAAGAAGTACGCGAGGGCATTGGACTTAATCAGAGCCAGACAAAGGCGGCCGCTGCCTAAGGTCTAATTATGGGCTAATTAGATTTCGTATCCATTCTGATGTGTATCAGAGCGCCACTCTGTGATACATAGCTTTTGTACATAATGAATGACTAATGCTTGATTACCCTGGGCTTAAATGAGTTCCCCGCTTCTCTGGGCTCTAAGGCTCAATGGAATGATCAGATAGGTTCGATATTACGAAGTGCTGTGGTGTGTGTAGGTGTGTGTGTGTGTGTGTGTGTGTGTGTGTGTGTGTGTTGTGTGTGTGTGTGTGTGTGCTGGTGTGTGTGTGTGTGGTTGATGTGTGTGTGTGTGTGGTGTGTCTTTAATCGTCTCCCCTCTCTCTGCTCTGTGTCGTCTCTCGCTGCTCTCTGTCTCTTTCTGTTCTGCTGTCTCTCTTCTGTGTCCTAGTCGTCTCGTTGTTCTGTCTCTCTCCGTTCCCTGTCTCTCTCCGTTCCTCTGTTCTCATCTCTGTTCCACTGTCTCTCGCTGCTCTCTGTCTCTCTCTGTTCTCTGTCTCTCTCTGCTTCCTGTGTCTCTCTCTGTTCGTCTGTCTCTCTCGTTCCTGTCCGTCTCTCTCGTTCGCTGTCTTCTCCCTGTTCCTGTCTCTACTACTGGCATCTTCTGTCTCTCTCTTGTTCCCTGTTTTCTCTCGGCTCTGTCTTCTCGTGTTCCGCTGTCTTCTCTGTTCCCTGTCCTCTCTCTGTTCCCTGTCTCTCTCTGTTCCATTGTCTCTCTCTGTCCTCCTGGTCTCTCTCTGTTCCATCTGTCTCTCTCTGCTCCCTGTCTCTCCGCTCCCTGTCACTCTCTGCTCTGTCTCGTCTCTGTCCGTGTCTCTCTCTGCTCTCTGTCTCTTTCCTCTGTCTCCTCTGTTCCGTCTCTCTGTTCTCCGTCTCTCTCTTTTCCGCTGTTTCTCTGCCTTCTCTCTTGTGTCCCTGTCTCTCTCTGTTCCTGTCTCTCTCTGTTCCCGCCATCTGTTTGCTCTCTTTCCCTGTCTTCCTCTGTCCCTCTCTCTCTGCTCCTGTCTCTCTCTTCCTGTTCTCTCTGTCCTTCTCGTCTCTGTCTTCCGTCTGTTCGTCTCTCTCGTGTTCCCCTGTCGTCTCTCTGTTCCCTTGTCTCTCTCTGCTCTCTGTCTCTCCTCTGCTCTCTGTCTCTTTCTGCCCGCGCAATTCAACTATTGACAGTGTGCGCAATTAACCCCGCGACCGTGGCAAGGTTTTAACGACAGCGCAGTGACAGTAGACAGGGCGGATGGGCGGATAACAGGACTGGTCACGGTAACACAGGGGCGACAGGTTCAGCGCTGCCCTGTTCGCCCGGCCAGAAGTAGGAAGGCTCTAGCCATGTCCGGCTTTTCGAACCGAACAAAAGCTGTTTAGCTGACTGAGAGGAAGAGGAGGAGATTAGAGGAAAGAGAAAGTGGACGGCAAAGGGGAGGTGAATGGGAACTGGTGGGCTGTGTGCGTCGGCGGTGTGTTAATGAGGTGAAACACAAAGAAACACAGAAAATCTCTCTCTTT
>NW_019949710.1:8073-10225 GCF_002910315.2 Salvelinus sp. IW2-2015 | reverse complement strand
TGTTGGGCTAGTAACCAGAAGGTTCGAATCCCCGAGTTGGCAGGTGGAAAAATCGACCAATTCTGCTCCCTGCGGCGCCGATGACGTGGATGTCCATCTAGTTCAGAGGCGGGGGTTAAATGAGGAAAGACACATTTCCAGTTGAATTGCATTACGTTGTACACTGACCAGTGTCCCGTTCTCTCCGTACAAGCGGGGTAGAATATGTAACATGAAGCATCCACATCATTCCACCTCTCTCCACCAGTCAATGCTTTGGAAATGTAGTGAAATAGGTCGAGGTAAAGGGTTTCTCATGTCACATCTTCACAACATCCTGGAGAGGCACCACTCAAATCCACACAGCTGTGTCAACACCACGGAGTAGAATAATGCATTCAGGAAAGAGATACCTAAAGGAATCATTAATGCAAGGCAGTCATATTTTTTTTCTCACGCTGTGTGTTGTCGTTGTAATGTCTGTTTAGGGGTTTGGAACATTCAATGTCTGCCGCCGTGTAACAACAACGTGATTTTCTTGTAACAGTTACACAAGTTCAGACAGTTGTGGTTTGTGAAGACTAAGATTACCAGTTCCAGACAGTTGGTTGTGTAGACTAGATTACGCAAGTTCAACAGTTGGTTGTGTAGACTAGATTACCAGTTCAGACAGTTTGGTTGTGTAGGACTAGTTGGTTGTCTGACCATCAGTGTTTGGAGAACGGTTTCTTTGTTCCTCACAGCCATGTAATCTGAGAGAGACTTCCATCTGTCGAGAGCAGGCCAGGACACGCACATGTATGCCCACAATCTCCTGTATCTACCACCTCCTGTCTCTACAACCTCCTGTCCTCTAAAACCTCCCTGTCTCTACAACCTCCTGTCTCTAAAACCTCTGTCTCTTAAACCTCCTGTCTCTAAACCTCTGATCTACCACCCTCCTGTCTCTACAACCTCCTGTCTCTTACAACCTCCTGTCTCTAAACTCCTTCCTCTACACCCTCCTGTCTCTACAACACCTGTCTCTACAACCACCTGTCTCTACAACCTCCTGTCTCTTAACCTCCTGTCTCTACAACCTCCTGTCTCTACAACCACCTGTCTCTACAACCACCTGTCTCTAAACTACATCCTTGTCTCTACACCCTCCTGTCTCTACACTCCTGTATCTACCACCTCCTGTCTCTACAACCTTCCTGTCTCTACAACCTCCTGTCTCTACAACCTCCTGTATCTATCCAACCTCCTGTCTCCACAACCTCCTGTATCTACCACCTCCTGTCTCTACAACCACCTGTCTCTACAACCTCCTGTCTCTAAAACCCTCCTGTTCTACAACCTCCTGTGTCATTCCACATTAGTGCCTGCTGGTCTATCTGAAGAAACCAGAAGGTTTTGTCAAGTGTGGTTGTGCTCAGCCTTGGTCTGAGGGCATCTAAAAAAGTAAAAACAGGGTTATGAGTAATATAATAATAAGCACCAGAAAGAGGCCCTGGTGGTTGTGAGTTTAAATTAACTCTTAACCATTAGGCTAACTTGCTCCGCTGTCTAGTACTACGAGTCAGGAAGACAATATTGTCCTAATTGAGCTTTGTGTAAATGCACCAAGGCAATGAGATGGGGCCATGCTTAAACAAAGACAGACTCCTATTTTATCGGCTGTATCCTACAGCAGTAGGTCATTGTAACAACCATCATCATCAAGCCATAACGTTGTCATAACAACGGCATAATATATCCCATTACAACACGTTATGACAATCTGTTGACTGGCCATGCAAGGAGCAGTAGGAGTCTGATAGTTTTCTCCATGATGAGGACATCTTGCCCTAATCCTGGCGAAAACCTGTTCAAAACGTCTCTGTCTCCTTCTGTGACAAGCTGAGAACTGTGTGAGTGGTGCTATTGATGCTCCTCCCTCCACAGCCCAGCCTAGACCCCCCGTGGTCCTCTCGATATCCATGTCCCTCCGTCTAGACCGGTTCCTCCAACATCACTTCCTATTGCTGGGCTTGTTTCCACATGTTGTAGCTGTAGGCAGCAGGATAATGGGTRGCAGTGTCACACTGAGGCGCGCTAATTAAAGGAGCAATCTGGTTCCTATTACCGGCTTTCAAATAACGCTCTCTCTCTTAACGAGCCCCAGTCTGCCTGAATCTGATAACAACATGGC
>NW_019949710.1:0-903 GCF_002910315.2 Salvelinus sp. IW2-2015 | reverse complement strand
GGGAGTGGCAATTGAATGCTTCACATTTCTAATAAAAACATTTCTAGCCTGTCTATCTATGGCTAACAGGGTTGACGTGTTATGCTCGACCCGCTCAGTTCACAAAACAGGGAGACAGATATTTCATGTGATTAGATGAATCATTGATCATATGACATGAATAATAATCTTCAGAATTATTATTATTTAACCAGYCAAGTCAGTTCAGAACAAATTCTTATTTACAATGACGGCTTAGGAACAGTGGGTTAACTGCCTTGTTCAGGGGCAGAACGACAGATTTTTATCTTGTCAGCTCGGGGATCCGATCTAGCAACCTTTTGGTTACTGGCCCAATGCTCTAACCACCAGGCTACCTGTTGCCCCAAAATGACTTTGTCAAAGCAACAKAATAACTAGGGCTTTACAATGATGATGAGAACTTGGAGAAATGCGGGGTTTAAATGGGTTAAAATCCTCCTACAAGTCACAGAGGCACATGTCAATATCAAGAATTTGGGCACTTTAGCAAGTCTTTATTCATAATAAAAATCTAATTTAGTCATTTTAACATAACAGGCTTTTATAATTCAATATTGATGCACAACTTCTACTGAAGATATCGAAGGTATGCAAAAGGCCCTCTTTTCCTGACATTACCCGGCACAACTGAATGAAATATTGTCTACCTTTATTTCCCAAACACAGTGTTTTGGAGGAAACACTGTCCAGCTGGCGACCGAGGTCAGCGTGCATGCGCCCGGCTCAAGGAGTTGCTAGAGCACGATAGGACAAGGACATCCAGGCAGGACAAACCCTCCACTAACCTGGACGACGCTGGGCCAAACCCTCCCCTAACCCGTACGACGCTGGGCCAAACCCTCCCCTAACCTGGACGACGCTGGGCCAAACCCTCCCCTAACC
>NW_019949709.1:0-10228 GCF_002910315.2 Salvelinus sp. IW2-2015 | reverse complement strand
TATACCTTGATAACATGTACCGTTGCCAGATCTCCTCTCAGTGAACAAGTTGATGATCGTAACATGTGATAGGTGATTCACAAAACTACACCTACTGAACACCATTCAACCCCTTAGCACAACTCAACATGGTGATGATGATGATGATGATGATGAGGATTATATTGATAATGATGATGATGATGGTGGTGGTTAGTGGATGATGATGATGGTGGTGGTTAGTGTTGATGATGATGGTGGCGGTTAGTGATGATGGTGGTGGTGGTGGGTTAGTGATGATGATGATGGTGGGTGGTGGTTAGTGATGGTGGTGGTGGTGGTTAGTGATGATGATGTGGTGGTGGTTAGTGATGATGATGATGGTGCGTGGTGGTGGTAGTTAGTAATGATGATGATGATGGTGGTGGTGGTTAGTGATGATGGTGGTGGTGGTTAGCGATGATGGGGATGGTTAGTGATGATGGTGGTTGGTGTGGTGGTGGTTAGTGATGATGATGGTGTGGTGGTGGTTAGTGATGATGATGGTGATGGTGGTGGTGGTGGTTAGTGATGATGATGTGGGTGGTGGTGGAGGTGGTGGTGGTTAAATAAATGCATTCTACAGAAGATAATGGTATAGGAAACCTACAAATAATAGCAAGAACCCCTCTGCAGTTTAGAAAATGCTGTCATAATGCTGTGCTGATAAACATTTACAATACATGTTTAACTGATGATGGTGTGGTTAGTGGTGATGATGGTGGTTAGTGATGATGGTGATGGTGGTGGTAGTGATGATGGTGGTGGTAGTGATTGATTGGTTAGTGAGTGGTAGTGATGATGGTTAGTGATGATGATGGTGGTGGTGGTGATGGTTAGTGATGATGAGATGGTTAGTGATGATGGTTGGTGGTTAGTGGTGATGTGGTGGTGATGGTGGTTGTTAGTATGGGTGGTGGTTGTGATGATGATGGTAGTGTTGGTTGTGGTTAGTTATGATGATGATGGTGGTCGAGTGGTGGTTAGTGATGATGGTGGTGGTGTGGTTTAGTGATGATGAGATGGTGGTGGTTAGTGATGAATGATGATGGTTGCTGGTGGTGTAGTTAGTAATGATGATTGATGATGGTGGTGGTGGTTAGTGATGATGGTGGTGGTGGTTAGCGATGATGGTGATGGTTAGTGATGATGGTGGTGGTGGTGGTGGTGGTTAGTGATGATGATGGTGGTGGTGGTGGTTATGATGATGATGGGTGATTGGTGGTGGTGGTGGTTAGTGATGATGATGGTGGTGGTGGTGGAGGTGGTGGTGGTTAAATAAATGCATTCTACAGAAGATAATGGTATAGGAAACCTACAAAATAATAGCAAGAACCCCCTCTGCAGTTTAGAATGCTGTCATAATGCTGTGCTGATAAACATTTACAATACATGTTTAACTGATGATGGTGGTGGTTAGTGGTGATGATGGTGGTTAGGTGATGGTGATGGTGGTGGTTAGTGATGATGGTGGTGGTTAGTGATGATGGTTAGTGGTGGTTAGTGATGATGGTTAGTGATGATTGATGTTGGTGGTGGTGATGGTTAGTGAGATGAGGATGTTAGTGATGATGGTGGTGGTTAGTGGTGATGGTGGTGGTGATGGTGGTTGTTTAGTGATGGTGGTGGTTTGTGATGATGATGGTAGGGTTGGTTGTGGTTAGTTATGATGATGATGGTGGTCGAGAGTGGTGGTTAGTGTATTGGTGGTTGGTGGTGGTTAGTGATGATGATGGTGGTGGTTAGTGATGATGATGATGGTGGTCGAGGTGGTTAGTGATGATGGTTAGTGATGATGAGGGTGATGGTTAGTGATGATGATGGTTAGTGGGGTTAGTGATGATGATGATGGTGTGGTGTGATGATGTTAGTTGATGGTGATGAGGATTGTATTGATGATGATGGTTAGTGATGATTTTATTTAACCTTTATTTAACTAGGCAGGTCAGTTAAGAACACATTCTTATTTTCAATGACGGCCTAGGAACAGTGGGTTAACCACAGATTTGTAACTTGTCAGCTCGGGGATTCGAACTTTCAACCTTTCAATTACTAGTCCAACGCTCTAACCACTAGGCTACCCTGCGCCCCAATGATGATGATGATGATGGTGATGATGAATGGTGGTGATGGTGGTGGTGATGGTGATGGTGGTGATGATGATGATTGGTGGTATGATGATGATGGTGTGTGTGGTGGTGATGATGATGATGATGATGATGATGATGATTGATGATGATGATGATGATGATGGATGATGGTGGTGATGATGATGTGAACAAGGATGCTGATTGTTTTATCTCTCTGTCTCTCTGTAATGAAAGGTGGAATAATAGACAAATAAAAGCATCACTGGACCCAACAATCACTGAGGAAATAATGTATAATTAAAAACTATTAATTAGTGTACAGAAGAACGTCTTGTTTCTAACCATAGTTCTTTGATGAGATATACTCCAGCAGCATGTCACCTCTTGTAGACAAGACTTGAGATAAGTAACTCATCACTCTCTCGTATAGATCATCTGTGTGGATGATACCCTGACCTGCCGGGGCCCGTGATCCATTGAATGGTACTGTAGCTCAGTAAGGACTTGGTGCTACAGCCACAAAATGTAGGTAAAAGGTAAAAAACAGCAGGTTTATGTATTGGGTATCATTTTTATTGACAGTTTGATAACAGGCGTCTACATACAGGTGTAGGATCTAATCTGATCAGCCTGTTGGAGGAGAACTTGTAGTGTATTTGAGGTTTAATAAAAAGACTTCTGAAGTTTGTAATTTCCATTTAGAAATTTTACTCTTGATTTTCCCTCACAAAAAATGTAATCAAATTAAGATCCTACATCTGTACAGAAAATAGTCAGTTGATCCATTAAACAAATCTGAGTCAGTCGGAATGATCATATTATAGACAAAAGGTATTAGAAAAACAGCAGAAATACTGAGAACGTCATGGATATTATTACATGATGTGTTATTTAAGTGACAGTGACTTACGAGGCAGATCTGACTTACGGAGGCAGATCTGGTTTACACATTTTATATAGTTATTTCTCTGTTGACCAGTAATTAACGCCACTGTGACGGGCACATTTTAGCTTCTTATTTATCAGCATTTTAACTTCCTGCTGTGGTTAATGTAACATGTTTCATTTTATGACTTCATGACTTCTGTTTCACCACCATCAAAATAAATATCTCTATGAGCGTCTGTGCTTCCCAGCACACCATGGCATTACTTCACATCCTGTTCAAACACACTGTTGGCATATCGTTTGGTACTGACTATTCAACTCACACTCTCTCTAATGAGGTTTCCCAAAAGACGTTCTGAATTTGTTGGAAAAGTGCAGCTAAGACAGGACTGCAGGTATGTTTTGATTAGTTCTGTATATTAATATTTTGATAACATAACACGACATAGTCAGGGAGAGAATTCACATCAGTGTTATGAAATTCATGGTAATTTAGTGTCATCTATATGTTTTTTTACCCTCTCGTTTTAATGATACTTTACACCCTCTAGTTTTAATGATACTTGATACCTAATAGTTTGAATGATACTTTATACCCACTAGTTGTAATGAACTTTATACACTCTAGTTTTAATGATACTTTATATACACTAGTTGTAATGACTCTTTATACCCTCTAGTTGTAATGACTCTTTATACCCACTAGTTGTAATGACTCTTTATACCCTCTAGTGTACTGATCCTTTATACCCACTAGTGTAATGACTCTTTTATACCCACTAGTTGTAATGACTCTTATACCACTAGTTGTAATGACTCTTTATACCCACCTAGTTGTAATGACTCTTTATACCCACTAGTTGTAATGACTCTTTATACCCACTATTGTAATGACTCTTTATACCTCTAGTTGTAATGATACTTTATACACTCTAGTTGTAATGACTCTTTATACCCACTAGTTGTAATGACTCTTATACCCACTAGTTGTAATGACTCTTTATACCAAAACGTTTTACTGATCCTTTATACCCACTAGTTGTAATGACTCTTTATACCCACTAGTTGTAATGATACTTTATACCCTCTAGTTGTAATGACTCTTTATACCCTCTAGTTGTAATGACTCTTTATACCCACTAGTTGTAATGACTCTTTATACCATAGTTGTAATGACTGTATACCAATAGTTGTACTGACTCTTTAACCCACTAGTTGTACTGACTCTTTATACCCACTAGTTGTAATGACTCTTTTATACCCACTAGTTGTAATGACTCTTTATACCCACTAGTTGTACTGACTCTTTATACCCACTAGTTGTAATGATACTTTATACCCACTAGTTGTAATGATACTTTATCCCACTAGTTGTAATGATACTTAATACCCTCTAGTTGTAATGACTCTTTATACCCTCTAGTTGTAATGACTCTTTATACCCACTAGTTTAATGACTCTTTATACCAAAAAGTTTTACTGATACTTTACACCCTCTAGTTTTAATGATACCTTATACACTCTAGTTTTAATGATACTTTATACCCTCTTAGTGTCAGTTGAAGGTGTTGATTAATTACAAAAATATAATTTAAAGAGTGAAAGCATCAAGTTACAGGCTCTAAGGGAATGTGTAATGGGGTTAATCTTTCTATACAATCTATATCATATGAACTTAACATATCCTCTTGATTCTTAAGGACATCATGGAMATGCCTCCCACCCCCAGCTCTGGTAATAGTAACCTGAMTGAAGCMAACACTTGTGGAGTGGACCTCAACCAAGATGCCATCTACCTTCCTGTAATCTACAGTATCTTCTTCATCATTGGCACTCCCCTCAATCTGATGGCCCTGTTCGGGCTCTATCGTCTGATCAAGTCTGAAAACGTCTTACCGGTGTACGTGATCAACCTGCTCCTTTCGGATCTCCTCCAACTGTTCACTGTACCTCTATGGATTGACTACTATCGCAGGGGTCACAGCTGGCGATTCGGGTCCACTTCCTGCCAGTTATTGGGGGTCAGTTTCTACGTCAGCATTTACACCGGCATTGCCTTCATGTGCGTCATCGCTTTGGAGCGCTACTTGGCCATCGCCAAGCCTCTGAGATTCCAAGCATTGAGAAAGCTGAAGTTTGCACGATGGATAGCCCTTAGCATATGGGTCTTGGTAGCCGTGCCTCCATCCATCGCCTTGCATAAAATGCAACCCAACGACAATCACACCCTGTGTATCGAGAGCTACCCTTCCAAGGAGGGGTTCGTCATCTACCGATTGATCACCTTAGCCCTGTCCTTCATCATCCCTCTCGCCTTCATCGTGTTCCTCCACCGGAAGACCCTGAGGTCTTTGTCGGCCATTGGTACCTTAGGAACGGAAGAGAAGCACCGCATCAGGGGGCTTCTCAATCTGCTGGTGGTCATCTTCATCCTGGTCCTTGGCCCCTACCACATCACAGGATGCGTGAAGTACATTGGATTGCTTTTCCACAGGGATGCCTGTGAGTGGGAGAAGGCTGTGTTTGTGCCCTACCAGCTGGGCAGGGGTTTGCTGAGCCTCAACAGTGTGCTGGATCCTGTACTTTATACGTTCCTGAGGAGTGACTTCAGGGAGGCTGCGGGCCATTACCTGCCCTGCCTGAGGAGGATGCAGGAGTCTGTATGCAGGACTGTGAGTCATCATAGGACCACCACTAAGACTCATAGTAGTCTCTCAAATCACACTGATTCTATCTAAACCCAAACCAGACATTTGTAACATACCTGTACATGATGTACAGTACCTAGCTAGATGCTATCTGCTTTTCTTATAATATATTAACCAGCCTTCGAAGAACCATCACCAGGACCACTATTATCCTTTAAGACCCACAAAGACCCCGATTCAACCTGTGATAAACATTAATATGAACATTATTCATAAATGCTGCAGAACAAAGGTTATACTGTGGGAAAGGAACATCTCTAAGATATACATATATTCGTTTTATTTTTTTTACAAAAACTGTTTGTTTCTTTAAACGTGCCAGTGGGTTTTAGAAAGTACATTCTTGATTGAGACAGACGTGGTTTGCCTCATATGCCACAGCCAGGAAGTTGCCAAATTGTGATTTCATGTGGCAGGCAGCTGGTATCGCAGAAGGACTGGTGTCCTCATAATACATTCATATTTCCTCTTTCAAGCAACAAAAAATTGACAAAAAGGAACTTGCCTCTAAACACATCTTGTTCCAAATCAATTGGAAGTTGTTTTACAAACTTGTTTTACAACTTTTTTTAAACAAACTTACAAACTAGACATGAAACATATAAGATCACTGCTGAAGAACTAACATATTTTAATCCTTGGTTGTCCACAATATGTATATTTGACACTGGGAGAAAAAATATTTAGTACTTTGATGATTTAGAGTGCCCCTGGCAACTGAAAGGGATGGTTCACCAGACTGTTCTACCTGTTTATAAATAGCATCGTACCCAACTGAGGACCACACGTACACAAGAATTGGAAGTGGTTTTGTAATGTGGGGCAATGTGTAATATTGTATTTCTGTCAGATTGCAATGCTAAATGTAAATCAATCTATATCACAAACCTATGTACCATTTCATTTAAAACATTTAATTTAAAACATAACTGTACATATCATGACACCTTTCAGATTCAGTTGAATAAAAGAGTTTCATGTTTGCATAAAAATGATATAGATTATATCCCATATGTTACTATAGCCTATAGGGGGGCAAAACTAATGAAATGTACAGTGAGTTCCTAATGTTTCCATCTGTGCTACAACACTGAAGGTGCTAAAGATGATGCCGTTGACATAGTAACACGTCCACTTGACAATATGTGCATTGTATGTCCAATTTATCTGCCCACAGAGACTAATCACATAGTTCTAGCTCTGTGGTTGAGGCAGTCATTCCACACGGCACTAACTTGAAAGGAGAAGACTCCTGTAAAATTGCTCTTGATTCAAAGAACCGCATAATCAATAAAAGTGTATTTTATCTAATTACACATTATAGCGAAGACATGTATATATAGATATATATATTTTTTTTAATCAACGCTTTGCCTCTGTGATTGAGCCAAGCATTATTGCACTGATTCAGATTGATACCAGTTAATTGTTGTACAATGCATTAAAGAGCGCTTTAATTATAGACGGCAGACTCTGTCTTCTCTCTGCTGTCACTCTTATCCTGCTCTGTCATTTGTTCATTAGTCCCTGCAGACCTGATAGTCAATGGATGCATTGTAATAACCCTGGCTCTTAAAGAGGGGTAGCTCCAGCTCAATCAGTCAGGCCCCACATCAGAGTTATTGATCCAATAGACTGTAATGCCCCCCCCTGATCCATATCACATTCCGCTGCTTATCAGTGACACACAGGGATGCTTGCCATGCTCAGATTTTCAATAAAGTTCCATGCATGTGAATGCCTGTGAGAATTGGTCGTGTGTGATTTACATTATCAGGGGATCGTATAGCACACAATTATAAACTGGCCCTCACAAATTGATGGTAATCTGTTTAAAGGTGGTGGGTAGATAACTGGCCCACAAATTGATGGTAATCTGTTTAAAGGTGGTGGGTAGATAACTGGCCTCACAGTTGATGGTAATCTGTTTTAAAGGTGGTGGGTAGATAACTGGCCCTACAAGTTGATGGTAATCTGTTTAAAGGTGGTGGGTAGATAACTGCCCTCACAAGTTGATGGTAATCTGTTTTAAAGGTGGTGGGTAGATAACTGGCCCTCACAAGTTGATGGTAATCTGTTTTAAAGGTGGTGGGTAGATAACTGGCCCTCACAAGTTGATGGTAATCTGTTTTAAAGGTGGTGGGTAGATAACTGGCCCTCACAAGTTGATGGTAATCTGTTTAAAGGTGGTGGGTAGATAACTGGCCCTCACAAGTTGATGGTAATCTGTTTAAAGGTGGTGGGTAGATAACTGGCCCTCACAAGTTATGGTAATCTGTTTAAAGGTGGTGGGTAGATAACTGGCCCTCACAAATTGATGGTAATCTGTTTTTAAAGGTGGTGGGTAGATAACTGGCCCTCACAGTTAATGGTAATCTGTTTAAAGGTGGTGGGTAGATAACTGCCCTCACAAGTTATGGTAATCTGTTTAAAGGTGGTGGTAGATAACTGGCCCTCACAAGTTAATGGTAATCTGTTTAAAGGTGGTGGGTAGATAACTGGCCCTCACAAGTTATGGTAATCTGTTTAAAGGTGGTGGGTAGATAACTGCCCTCACAAATGATGGTAATCTGTTTTAAAGGTGGTGGGTAGATAACTGGCCCTCACAAGTTAATGGTAATCTGTTTAAAGGTGGTGGGTAGATAACTGGCCCTCACAAGTTGATGGTAATCTGTTTTAAAGGTGGTGGGTAGATAACTGGCCCTCACAAGTTGATGGTAATCTGTTTTAAAGGTGTGGGTAGATAACTGGCCCTCACAAGTTGATGGTAATCTGTTTTAAAGGTGGTGGGTAGATAACTGGCCCTCCAAGTTGATGGTAATCTGTTTAAAGGTGTGGGTAGATAACTGGCCCTCACAAGTTGATGTATCTGTTTAAAGGTGGTGGGTAGATAACTGGCCCTCACAAGTTAATGGTAATCTGGTCTTAAAGGTGGTGGGTAGATAACTGGCCCTCACAAATTGATGGTAATCTGTTTAAAGGTGGTGGGTAGATAACTGGCCCTCACAAGTTAATGGTAATCTGTTTAAAGGTGGTGGGTAGATAACTGGCCCTCCACAGTTAATGGTAATCTGTAAAGGTGGTGGGTAGATAACTGGCCCTCACAAGTTATGGTAATCTGTTTAAAGGTGGTGGGTAGATAACTGGCCCTCACAAGTTAATGTAATCTGTTTAAAGGTGGTGGGTAGATAACTGGCCCTCACAAATTGATGGTAATCTGTTTTAAAGGTGGTGGGTAGATAACTGGCCCTCACAAGTTAATGGTAATCTGTTTAAAGGTGGTGGGTAGATAACTGGCCCTCACAAGTTAATGGTAATCTGTTTTAAAGGTGGTGGTAGATAACTGGCCCTCACAAGTTAATGGTAATCTGTTTAAAGGTGGTGGGTAGTAACTGGCCCTCACAAGTTATGGTAATCTGTTTAAAGTGGTGGGTAGATAACTGGCCCTCACAAGTTATGGTAATCTGTCTTAAAGGTGGTGGGTAGATAACTGGCCCTCACAAGTTAATGGTAATCTGTCTTAAAGGTGGTGGGTAGATAACTGGCCCTCACAAATTGATGGTAATCTGTTTAAAGGTGGTGGGTAGATAACTGGCCCTCACAAGTTATGGTAATCTGTTTAAAGGTGGTGGGTAGATAACTGGCCCTCACAAGTTAATGGTAATCTTCTTAAAGGTGGTGGGTAGATAACTGGCCCTCACAAGTTAATGGTAATCTGTTAAAGGTGGTGGGTAGATAACTGGCCCTCACAAGTTATGGTAATCTGTCTTAAAGTGGTGGGTAGATAACTGGCCCTCACAAGTTAATGGTAATCTGTTTAAGGTGGTGGGTAGATAACTGGCCCTCACAAATTGATGGTAATCTGTTTAAAGGTGGTGGGTAGATAACTGGCCCTCACAAGTTATGGTAATCTGTCTTAAAGGTGGTGGGTAGATAACTGGCCCTCACAAGTTATGGTAATCTGTCTTAAAGGTGGTGGGTAGATAACTGGCCCTCACAAATTATGGTAATCTGTTTAAAGGTGGTGGGAGATAACTGGCCCTCACAGTTAATGGTAATCTGTTTAAAGGTGGTGGGTAGATAACTGGCCCTCACAAGTTAATGGTAATCTGTTTAAAGGTGGTGGGTAGATAACTGGCCCTCACAAGTTGATGGTAATCTGTTTAAAGGTGGTGGGTAGATAACTGGCCCTCACAAGTTATGGTAATCTGTTTAAAGGTGGTGGGTAGATAACTGGCCCTCACAAGTTGAATGGTAATCTGTTTAAAGGTGTGGGTAGATAACTGGCCCTCACAAGTTAATGGTAATCTGTCTTAAAGGTGGTGGGTAGATAACTGGCCCTCACAAGTTGAATGGTAATCTGTCTTAAAGGTGGTGGGTAGATAACTGGCCCTCACAAGTTGATGGTAATCTGTTTTAAAGGTGGGGTAGATAACTGGCCCTCACAAGTTGATGGTAATCTGTTTTAAAGGTGGTGGGTAGATAACTGGCCCTCACAAGTTGATGGTTAATCTGTCTTAAAGT
>NW_019949708.1:1915-10228 GCF_002910315.2 Salvelinus sp. IW2-2015 | reverse complement strand
AATCTCCACCCAGCACAGCCAGAAGAGGACTGGCCACCCCTCATAGCCTGGTTCCTCTCTAGGTTTCTTCCTAGGTTTTGGCCTTTCTAGGGAGTTTTTCCTAGCCGCCGCGCTTCTACACCTGCATTGCTTGCTGTTTGGGGTTTTAGGCTGGGTTTCTGTACAGCACTTCGAGATATTAGCTGATGTACGAAGGGCTATATAAAATAAACTTGATTTGATTTGATTTAATCAAATATTGGAAGAGCTTTCATTATCTGCTTATATTCCCCCTTAACTTATCCTACAGTTCTGACTTGGTGTACAGTGAGAACACTAAGAATGGCCCATGTTCTGAATTATGTCACTGTACATTCCAAAAGGGCTAAGCAAATACAGTTGAAGTCAGAAGTTTTTACACCTTAGCCAAATACATTTAAACTCAGTTTTTCACAATTCCCTGTTTTAGGTCAGTTAGGATCACCACTGTATTTTAATAATGTGAAATGTCAATAATAGTGGAGAGAATGATTTATTTCAGCTTATATTTCTTTCATCACATTCCCAGTGGGTCAGAAGTTTAAATACACTCAATTAATATTTGGTAGCATTGCCTTTAAATTGTTTAACTTGGGTCAAACTTTTTGGGTAGCCTTCCACAAGCTTCCCATAATAAGTTGGGAGAATTTTGGCCCATTCTTCCTGACAGAGTTGGTGTAACTGAGTCAGGTTTGTAGGCCTCCTTGCTCGCACATGCGTTTCAGTTCTGCCCACAAATTTTCTATGGGATTGAGGTCAGGGCTTTGTGGTGGCCACTCCAATACCTTGACTTTGTTGTCATTTTGCCACAACTTTGGAAGTATGCTTGGGGTCATTGTCCATTTGAAAGCCCGATTTGCGACCAAGCTTTAAACTTCCTGACTGATGTCTTGAGATGTTGCTTCAATATATCCACATCATTTTCCTGCCTCATGATACCATCTATTTTGTGAAGTGCACCAGTCCATCCTGCAGCAAAGCATCCCCATAACATGATGCTGCCACCCCCGTGCTTCAGTTGAGATGGTGTTCTTTGGCTTGCAAGCCTCCCCCTTTTTCCTCCAAACATAACGATGGTCATTCTGACCAAACAGTTCTATTTTTGTTTCATCAGACCAGAGGACATTTCCAAATAGTACGATCTTTGTCCCCATGTGCAGTTGCAAACAGTAGTCTGGCTTTTTTTATGGCGGTTTTGGACCAGTGGCTTCTTCCTTGCTGAGAGGCCTTTCAGTTTTTATTTTTATTTCACCAGGTAGGCTAGTTACATTTACATTTAAGTCATTTAGCAGACGCTCTTATCCAGAGCGACTTACAAATTGGTGCATTCACCTTATGATATCCAGTGGAACAACCACTTTACAATAGTGCATCTAACTCATGCACTAGTTGATGACAAGTTCTCATTTACAGGTGCGACCTGGCCAAGATATAGGTTATGTCGATATAGGACTCGTTTTACTGTGGATATAGATACATTTGTACCTCTTTCCTCCAGCAGCTTCACAAGGTCCTTTGCTGTTGTTCTGGGATTGATTTGCACCTTTTGCACCAAAGTACGTCCATCTCTAGAAGACAGAATGCGTTTCCTTCCTGAGCGGTATGGCAGCTGCGTAGTCCCATGGTGTATATAGTTGCGTACTATTGTTTGTACAGATGAACATGGTACTTTTAGGCATTTGGAAATTGCTCCCAAGGATGAACCAGATTTTTGGAGGTCTACAATTTCTTTTCTGAGGTTTTGGCTGATTTCTTTTTATTTTCCCATGATATCAAGCAAAGAGGCACTGAGTTTGAATGGACAGGAGGGGAGAACTCAGGCGGGCTGGGACAGGAGCGGAGATCAGGGCGGCGCTGGACAGCGAGGAGACTCAGAGCCGGCGCTGGGACACGAAGGGAGACTCAGGCGGCGCTGACATGGAGAGTACTCACAGCGACGGCACAGTCCAGCGCTGCAAATCTGGACAGCGAGCGGACGGATCTTTTTGGTCCAGAGGCATGAGTGCTCGGGCCTCCTGTCCAGCGCCGCGCTGGAGGCCTGAGTCCTAGGGGGAGACCTCAGTGCCGCCGGTCCTGCTGGTAACAGGCAGGGCGCGAGAGCTGCGAGGTCCTCCCACATAAGGCTGCAGCTCGAGTGACGCGGCCTGGCGTCGCGTGCACGCGCTCACTGCGGTGGTAACCAGCGACGCGAACTGAGTGGACACCGTCACCACGGCGGTCTGCCGGGGAGCTGCTCGCCATAGCAGGTATGGCCTCTTGTCACGTGTGCCAGCGCCGGCGGACCCGGAGTGGGCTTCCTGCTCGCTGTGCCGAGCTGCGCCGACAGCTGATAGTCGTCCTCTCGTGCGTGCGAGAAGGTGCACATGATAGACGCCGGAACCGTTCGGAGAGAGCGCACTACAGTACTGCGTAGTGCACCGAGCTCTTGCCAACCCTACTCTCGTTGAACTAGAATCATCGGCGCACGAGAGCCTAGAGACAAGTGCAGACGAGGATGGGAATTACGAGCCTGGCCGAAACCTGAGCGCTCAGCTAAGACGAACACCTTGAAGCCATCCGTAGCGGCGGTGCAAAATCGTGACCTTCATCGTCCGCGGAGGCAGACGCTACTGTACAGCAACAAGATGCGCTGAGAGAGTACCATGTTCATCTGCCGACAAAGCTATCATTGTACACGCTAACGTCGACTCAACTGACCACATCATCTTATGCCATGGGACTGACCCGACAGCTGTACGAGTGTCTAGCCGCATGTCACAGGACCAGGACATATCGACACATGCTATCGTCGGGGACCACCTAGGAGAGTATCGCCTGCACCTCATCTAACTGGTAACGTGCCTAGCCAAGGTCTGCAACATCAATCTCTCTACCATGAGAGGAGCGAGCGAGAGAGAGAGGTCTGTCAAGGGGACGACGGGGAGATGATGGCTCTACTGGATCAATGCTACCTCTGTAGTATACGCCCCAGTCAACCAGTAGCCCGACCCAAGTCACACACTATATCCGGACTATAAGACCTCTAACGATGTCAAGCTCTACGCTATAGCATTGCTTGTGCTCAGCGGTACCTTGCCATCTACCATATTTACTGCCAACGTGGCGATGTTAGTCTTGCACACGTATACTTGGTTGACTAGGCGTTTTGTCTATCACACGCTGTCTTGTCCTTTCTTGGTGGGTGGCTTGCTGTGTGCTGTCCCTTTCTGTCGTCGCCTTCTCCTCATGGTCTTGGGGATGTGAATAGTATACTAATGTGATGCTGTGGAGGATCGCATATGCTCAGGCGGTTGTATTCACGTGTTCACTTAGACTCTTTAACAACAGAACGAGACACTAGAAACGAAAAAGAAGGTGACGGATCTGAAAGGTAAACCGGCATACGTTCGCGCTGTGAAAACACTGATTACACGAAAAAAAACCACCCCAGAAACCGCAGGTGAAAAAGTGCTACTTCTAGGTAATGAGCTCTTCTGACATCACTAAGATAACAAACGACACTGCCTTCTGATTGAGATCTATGAACAGGCCAAACGAGAAATCCGGCAACATAGAAGAACAAACATAGATTGGACCAGCCCAAACCACGGCCGTGACCCATACATTAAACAAAGAAATCTAAATAAGCTCAGGCAGAACGTGACATTTGGAGTGAGACCTTGTAAATACCAGCAGGTAATATGACTTCAATTGACGTCATATGAGTCAATTAACCCATGCAAGAGAGGTCCTTCTAAGCATACCAATTTTCTGAGGAACTTTCAAGCTGTTTATGTAAAGGCGACAGTCAATCTTAGTGTGATTGTAACTATTTGACCCACTGGAATTGTGATACAGTTGATAGAGTTGGAAATAATCGTGTCTGTAAAAATTTGGGGACAAAGGTGACTTGTGTGTTCATCAGCGCAATAGGTAGTGTCCTCGAAGACGACTTGCCAAACATAGGGTTTGTTACAGAAATTGTGTGGCGTAGGTTGGATTACAAACTTAGTTTTTGGTTATTGTAAGATGAAACGGTTCCAAACCCACCTTAAGTAGTGAGTTGGATGGGTGTAAAATTTACCTTGGACTTTCAACTGTTGTTATAATTGATTCTAGCGTGCTCTAGTGGCTTGAGCTGTCTTGAGTCTTAGTTCGAGATATAGCCGGGAGCGCCTTTGATCTGTACTGTGACCTTTTCTACTCTACATGTTGGTCAGCATCCTCAATTTGTGCCATATATGAAACAACAATTGTTACAGCAAGTCAGCACTATCAGTTCTTATGTGTGTATGCATAGGTGCGGAGTGGAATGGAGGCTCGGATGAACTGATCTCGGCTTGAGACAAGGACGTGCTGATGTGGAATGGATTATAATGTACCCAGTGCTGGGCGCATATTCAGCTGTCATATGTTAATATTGCGATAGGTCTTATCACCTCAGTAAACATACGTGGCAGGCCACGATAGTCTTATTGACGCGCGAGCGAGACCTCTGCGCACTGTATAATCAGCCACTAGAGTACATGATAAACAAATTTCGCACGTTGAGTACCACTTCACAGCACTAATTCAAGTCGAGCGAAGATCGGTCCCGACTATTTCATGCAGTCGCAGTATTGAGTAGAGCTCTGCATCGAGTGATATATTCAGCTGGCGATTGGACATTCCTCGTGACTCGTATCTAGGAGAGGTGGTACTACGACCCACACAGTGATCTTGATATTGACAGCATCTAGGAGGTCAGCTTACTATTCTGACGCATTGGTTTTGTTAACTTACTGTCGTGTGCTTCGGAGTGTCGTTCCGACGGTGCACTACATCATGACTTTAGATCAGAGCATGTGAATGCTCCATTCACAGAAGTCAAGAAAATATGAGTAGACTTCAATGTGCCTTTCTGTTTTTCAGTAAAAATCACCGGTCGTCCGGTGTGTCAGGTTGTGCTCTGACATGGCTTATCATTCTTACTTGTATTCCCAGGATAAAGCGCCCGACCTGCGATGACCGTCAGCCACATCAAAGTTCACATCATTTAAATGCGCAACTTAACACATTAGTGACCATATTTCGCGCACAATAGCGAACAAGAAGTCGAGGCCATGTGCACACTCCTAGTGTCAGATCCATCGGGAGGTCAGCACAGCATAGTATTGACACACACGAGAGGAGCTGAGGTAGGATTCTAGAAAGCAGGTGCGAACAGTCACCCCGTCATCTGGCTTGTGCCTGGCGTGGCACAACATCATGGACAGAATACTGGCCTCACATCGACGTTACGAGAGAAATAAGCGAATGTCGACTAATACAAATGACCACCTTCCATATATCAGGAGTAATTCAGTTGGCTTTTCATAGCCCGAATCATTAAAGTATCTCTACCGCTCTAGCGGTCTCTAAGCGTGTATGAAATAAGCAGCTACGGTCTGGGACAGGTTAGGCACCCGTCCGCGTCTGGAGCAGCTTCAGCGTTACATACCCGCATCTATAAAGACCCATTGGTCGGCTTGTATAAAGCCTCTGACTGGAATAATGAGAGTGAATTTTCTAGAAGGAGGACTGACATCTGAGACCCTATGTGAGCACTGCAGCGAAGTTTAGACCACACCGGCTTGTCTTGCTCGGTGTCTTCGGTGTGACACAGCGTTGGTAGTATCGTCTTTCTTTTTGCTGTCAACCTGTCTATGTGGAGCATGTGTTCGTGTCCGCACATATGAAATTCCGCGTACAACATGTGGGCCATGATTTCACCACGACTCCTCTGACACAGATTGAATGTTTGATATCAGCACATGCGCTACTGTCGCTATTAGACTAGTTAGGGATATTAACATAAATGTAAGATCGAGTTTCACGAGGTAGCAACTGCAGATGTCTCTAGATCCATGCTTGGGAGAGAGTAAATTGTGTAGCCTTTTCACCAGATGGCGGATCGATGCTCACAATAGGCACGCAAGCGTATTCACTGTAAGCTCCTATGATGCAGCTTCCGCAGCTGCGTTGCACGTTCCATTTGGAGCAGCTCTTGCAAAATAGTGCATGATGGGTCTTTTACTAACAGCGGGCGCTAATTCTATTGTCCGTCTGCCACCTTGTAAACAATCTGAATTGGGATCGATACGCCATATAGAAGGAGCTGTAAGGAAATTCTCCAGGAGATATATGAGACACTCTTAGGTTCAACTAGCGTGAGCTTATAATTTGCGATGGCAATTGCACCGGTGCTGCCTCATAGCTTCAGCGGGACAGCACCAATAATAAGTGCTCACACGTGGTCTGCATGGTGGATGCGTAGGCGAGCACTGGTGACGTCTGGGCCCACAGTTTGAGGATCGGCACTGTACACTCATATACTAATACTTCTGCTTTAGACGGCATCTTGTCAATCGTTCGTGGTTTACATATGATTATCCCAAAAAGTGTTCATGTCAGACTTTATTCCATCAAGTCTCTTGAGGTCTTCCACTATTATCTGCAGCTCGGTAATCATAATACGTAAAACAATAAAAAAACCACTCTAGTAAATGTAGTGAAGGTGTTGTGTCATCGCTAATGTGGCGCGCAGAGGACTAGTCGGAGCGTATGCAGCAAAGATAGCAGATCGTCTAATAAGATGAGAGGTAAATCATAATACCAATCACAATCAAGAACCACAGAGAATTAGCACAACCATAGAAACACATAAAGCAGCACACAGTAGAAAATCAAACAGTAGCCAGGCCCTGTCATGCGCAAGGACAGCGACCACACGCATGTAGGAGTAGACTGCATCACTATTAAGAGAAGGTAAAAACCTGCCAAAGTTCACAATGGGCACGTAGGAGAAGGAAGAGTTGTAGACTATGGTGCATTAGCTCCAGGTATAGACTCTATCGTGCCCACGTAGCTCCACTCGAGCGAGTGGAGAGTGGATAGAAGAGACAGCCGGAAAGATGAGCTGCGTTAAATATACGGATGCTCAGTGAGCGAGAAGTGATAGAGACGGCCCAGAGCGGAGAGTGAAGGCACGACACTGTCCAAGAACCTTTGTAACCCATATGTTGAATCTACCCAATCCCCGTTGAGTGCACAAAAACTTTGCGACAACCTGATTTTATTGTATTAACCGGAAGCCTAATTGTATTATACTATAGATCCAAATTCAGTACTCCACACTGTACGTCCCCGATTGACATGACAAATAACGTAAGATGCACATCAATAAATCACGCAAGACGGAACAAGACTATAGTGCTCTGATATGGGACACTAACAACATTATTTGATTATGCTATATTCGATTGAAATATAATCATTTCGAGAATAGGGATACTGAATATATTGTAGCCACTTAGTGTCTCAGTTTCGCAAAATGGTGCCATAAAAAGCCTGCTAGAGAGACCAGTAAAAATCCATATCACAAAATAAATAACGTTACGAGAAACTTTGTTATAAAGACTAGCATATAAACGCCTTAAGCAATTTACAAGTTGGCTTCTTCTTTAGGTTCCATTACTAGAAAGGGTTATACTCTTTAGCCCTCTCCTGCTTTAGAGACCAAAAGTCTAGAGTGTCAGATCACAACTTCAGTAATAGTAATCCTCCAACAGAACTTAATCCGACCTATGGGACTTTATCAATTATAACATAGATGAGCCGCAATAGGCTTATGCCACTTCTGAGAGGCAGACTCTGGAAGGGGATAGTTTGACCACAGGTTTGTAATTTGTTCATATTTGAGACATAAGGTAATCCAGAACTGTAGCGGTTGAAACTAAGAGTGGATTTACCAGACTTGTGGGACAAGCAGGACCTCAAGAATGAACCAACCCTGTGAATGGTTTGGTATCTCATATTTCACCAAATCAAATAAATCATGCAAATCAAATTTTATTATTATGTCAAATTACAGCATGGTTAGCAGATGTTAATGCGAGTGTAGGCGAAATGCTTGTGCTTCTAGTTCCGCTGCAAGTAATAAACCAAGCAGTAATCTAAGCCTACATTGCCACGCTAACTACCTACATGCACACAACCAAGTGTGAAGGGATAAAAGAACTATGTATCATAAGATATATGTGATGAGTGGTGGTTAGCAGAACGGGCATGGCGAATGCAGTAGATGGTATAAGTACGGGTTAATAGGCATGAGGTCGAGATGAGTACTGTGAGGGTATGTAAACATAAAGTGGCATAGTTAAAGTGGCGCTAGTGGTAACATGTATTGCATAAAGATGGCAAGATGCAGTAGTATGATATAAGAGTACAGTATATACATATGAGATGTAATGTAGGGTATGTAAATCATTGTATAAGTGGCATTGCTTAAAGTGACCT
>NW_019949708.1:0-1890 GCF_002910315.2 Salvelinus sp. IW2-2015 | reverse complement strand
CTGGACAGGAGGGAGACTCAGGCGGCGCTGGACAGGAGGGAGACTCAGGCGGCGCTGGACAGGAGGGAGACTCATGCCTGCCAAGGTGCACTGTAGGCCTGGTGCGTGGTGCCGGAACTGGTGGTACCGAACTGGGGACACGCACCTCAGGGCGAGTGCGGGGTGCTGGAACTGGAGGCCTGGTACGTGGTACCGGCACCGGAGGGCTGGTGTGTGGGGCTGCCACAGGAAGGCTGGTGCGTGGAGAAGGCACCAGATAGACCGGACCGTGGAGGCGCACTACAGGTCTCGAGCACCGAGCCTGGCCAACCCTACCTGGCTGAATGCTCCCCGTAGCCAGGCCAGTGCGGCGAGGTGGAATAGCCCGCACTGGGCTGGGCTGGCGAACCTGGGACACCATGCGTAGGGCTGGTGCCATGTACCCCGTCCCGAGGAGACGCACTGAAGACCAGATGCGCTGAGCCGGCTTCATGTCACCTGGCTCGATGCCCACTCTTGCCCGGCCGATACGAGGTGCTGCTATGTACCGCACCGGGCTATGCCTGCTCACCGGGGACACCGTGCGCCTCACGGCATAACACGGTGCCTGCCCGGTCCCTCTCTCTCCACGGTAAGCACGGGGAGTTGGCTCAGGTCTCCTACCTGGCTTAGCCATACTCCCCGTGTGCCCCCCCAATAAATTCCCCAGCCTGTGCTCAGGGTCCCTTGCCATCTAATATCTCCTCCCAAGTCCAGTTCTCCAGGTATCGCTGCCTCTCATCACCACGCTGCTTGGTCCTTTCTTGGTGGGTGGTTCTGTAACGGCTGTCCTCCTCCTCCTCATCTGAGGAGGAGTAGTAACAAGGATCGGAGGACCAATGCTCAGCGTTGTACGTGTTCATACTCTTTAACAACGAACGAACACAGAAACAAAACAATACGTGAAATACAAACCGAAACAGTTCCGTGTGGAACAAACACTGACACGGAAAATAACCACCCACGAAACCCAGGTGGAAAAAGGCTACCTAAGTATGATTCTCAATCAGAGACAACTAACGACACCTGCCTCTGATTGAGAATCATAACAGGCCAAACGAAAAAACCAACATAGAAAAACAAACATAGATAACCCACCCAACTCACGCCCTGACCATACTAAAACAAAGAAATAACTAAATAACTAAAGGTCAGAACGTGACATTGAAGGTAGACCTTGAAATACATCCACAGGTACACCTTCAATTGACTCAAATGAGGTCAATTAGCCCATCAAAAGCTTCTAAAGCCATGACAATTTTCTGGAACTTTCCAAGCTGTTTAAAGGCACAGTCAACTTAGTGTATGTAAACTTTTGACCCACTGGAATTGTGATACAGTATAAGTGAAATAATCTGTCTGTAAAAAATTGGGGGAAAATGACTTGTGTCATGCACAAAGTAGGTGTCCTAAACGACTTGCCAAAACTATAGTTTGTTAACAAGAAATGTGTGGAGTGGTTGAAAAACTAGTTATAATGACTCCAACCTAAGTGTATGTAAACTTCTGACTTCAACTGTAGTTATATTGACTACGTCCATCCTAGCTTGCTCATTAATGTCTTAATTGAAATTACGGATCGCCTCTTATCTTCGTCGTCCCCTTATATCATAGTTGTACATCTCAATTGTCATTAGAAACCACAATTGTTAAAGCAAGTCAGCCATATCAGCTATGTTTTTCAAAAGGGCAGTAAATGAGGCTGGATGAACTGTCTCGCTGCCAGACAAGGCTTTGCTGATGTGAATGGATTATGAATGACAGTCATCCAATATGCTGTCATAGAAATAAGGCTAAACTCATAAAAATAGTGCACCACAATCTTATATGGCACCGACCGCCACTGGATTCAACCACAGAGTCAAATTGAAA
>NW_019949707.1:0-10229 GCF_002910315.2 Salvelinus sp. IW2-2015 | reverse complement strand
TCACATAAATCTTTCAGCGCACTAATTGAAGTGGTTCCCCCAATAGGCTACTCTCTGCAGCTGCTTGAACAAATGACACAACTGTGGACGGGACAGCCAGCTAACTATACCATACTCCCACTCTGMGATGTCAGCTGTTGATAAGACAAAGASACGTGGTGCACTGTGGGTGGATGCTGTGTTCTCAATGTTATAAGTTTTGTTCCGACAACTCCGTGGCGACTGTGCTGTGTAACTACATAAACAGTCGTATCCTTATTGAAATGGATTTGAAATGAAAGAGTTCAGGATATTCCTTATTTTTCTCCTTCACTGCATTTGACCCACTTCTTGATAGGTGTTATTTATTGTGGAGGCTCAGTGGCTGTACTGTGGTGTCAGTGGTGGGAAGAGTCGCACACTGAGTTTGATGTGCTTTTTAGGCCCATGAGTTTCGATCCAACAATGATGAAAGTGTGACAATGGAAGCAGATCTATCCGCCTCTCTTCTGGACTTCAACCTTCTCTCTGTTCATTGCCCTTCCTCTGTCTCTCCCTCTTTCCCATATATTCCTCCCTGTCTCTTGTTAATTGCRGCAGAGCTTGTTGATGGAAATCAATGAGTGCTTTTTGATTATGAGCCAGAGCTGGGGAAGGTGAGAGAGAAGTGGACACACACACACCGTCAGCACTTTGGACTCTGTCCACCGAGGAAGGATTAGTGTGTGTTTCACACGGAGGTTCCCACACTCCTCTGCTGCGGCCAAACTCCAGCCTAGCATGGCCTCTGCCAACCGCTCGGTCAAAACTCAATGACAWTGGAACAATCACAACAAACTCTCCTCTGATGAAACCTTAACTACCCTCAGACAGTTAACAGACAGTTACCTCTGTGGTATCAAACACGGTCTCCCCTCAGCCTTCTGTGAGCCCTACCACACACAGTGTGCACAGAAGGAAGAGCAGTGTTAAGTCTGTTTGATAGCTCTTCCTTCAGACACCAGTCGCTCTCATATCATATCCGAGTCAGGAGTGCCGTCGCACCCCCCCCGCCCCCCCGCCCGCACGGGCCCGCGGCCCCGCCCCCCCCTAGTGCGTGTTGGGCTCGGGGCATAAGGTTCCGAAGAGCATGCAGAGACCTTAGGACATAGCATCAGTGGTTAAGTGACTAGCCAGGCCTAAGCAGTAAAACTATAATCACCGGTTTGAAATTTTGTCCTGTTCGTCGTGTTCAGTTTTTTTGTTCCGATGTTCAGGACTGTTAGCTTTCTTTTGGTTTTCGTCTGGTGTTATGTTTTTGTTCGTGTTGAAGAAGTAATTACAATAAAATATGAAGTACCAGCTGCGCTTTTGGTCTCCTCTCTTCACACACGAAGACAGTCGTTACAAGAAGTTTACAAACACTCAATTAAGTATTTTGTAGATAACCTTTAATTCCTGAAACTTGGGTTCAAATTTCGAGCCTTCCACAAGCTTCCACAGATAAGTTGGGTGGTTTTGGCCCATTCCTCCTGAAGAGCTGGTGTAACTGAGTCAGGTTTGTAGCCTCTGGCTGCACACGCTTTTCAGTTCTGCAACAAATGTTCTATATGGATTGAGGTCAGGGTTTGTGATTGCATCCATACTTGATTTGTTGTCTTAAGCCATTTGCCACAAACTTGCGAAATAGTAGTGGTTATTAGTCCATTTGGAAGACCCATTTGAGCCCCATCGCTTTAACTCCTGACTGATTTTGACATGTTGCTTTCAATATACTCCATATAATTTTTCCAATCTCATTGATGCATCTATTTTGTGAAAGTGCACCAGTCCCTCATGCCAGAAAGTCCCACAAAATGATTGCGCCACCTGTGCTTCACGGTGGGAATGATGTTCCCGGCTGCAAGCTCCCCTTTTTCCTCCAAAAATAACAATGGTATTATCCAACATATGTTAAGTTTTTTGTTTCATTAGCAGAGGAAAAAGTATGATCTTTGGTCCCATGCTGCAAGTTGCAAGACATCGACAGGTAACCTCCAATTGACTCAAGATGTAATTAGACTATCAGAAAAGCTTTAAAGCCAATGACATCATTTTCTGGATTGTTTCCTAGCTGTTTTCGGCACAGCAGAAGGCACAGTCAACTTGGTGTATGTACACTTTTGACCCACTGGAATTGTGATACAGTGAATTATAAGTGAAATAATCTGTCTGTAAACAATTGTTGGAAACATTACTTGTGTCATGCACAAAGTTGATGTCCTAACCGACTTGCCAAAACTATAGTTTGTTAACAAGAAATTTGTGGAGTGGTTGAAAAATGAGTTTTAATGACTCAACTGTATATGGGCCACTGGCACCTCTGATCAAAACAAAGTGTATTTGTCATGTGCGCTGAATACAACAGGTGTAGACCTTACAGACACCGGTTAGTCAGGCTGATTGAGGTAGTATGTACATGTAGATATGGTTAAAGTGACTATGCATATATGATGAACAGAGGGTAGCAGTAGCGTAAAAGAGGGGTTGGCGGGTGGGTGGTTGGACACAATGCCGATACCCCGGTTAGTCAATGTGCGGGAGCACTGGTTGGTCTGCCCAATTGAGGTAGTACGTAAATGAATGTATAGTTAACGTGACTATGCATATATGATAAACAGAGAGTAGCAGCAGCGTAAAAGAGGGGTTGGGGGGGCACACAATGCAAATAATCTGGGTAACCATTTGATTACCTGTTCAGGAGTCTTATGGCTTGGGGGTAAAAACTGTTGAGAAGCCTTTTTGTCCTAGACTTGGCACTCCGGTATCGCTTGCCATGCAGTAGTAGAGAGAACAGTCTATGACTGGGGTGGCTGGGGTCTTTGACAATTTTTTAGGGCCTTCCTCTGACACCGCCTGGTGTAGAGGTCCTGGATTTCAGGCAACTTAGCCCCAGTGATGTACTGGGCCGTACGCACTACCCTTTGTAGTGCCTTGCAGTCAGAGGCCAAGCAAGGCAGTGATGCAGCCAGTCAGGATGCTCTCGATGTTGCAGCTGTAGAATCTTTTGAAGCTCTCAGAACCCATGCCAAATATTTTTAGTTTCCTGAGGGGGAATAGGCTTTGTCGTGCCCTCTTCACGACTGTCTTGGTGTGTTTGGACCATGCTAGTTTGTTGTTGATGTGGACACCAAAGAACTTGGAGTTCTCAACCTGCTCCACTACAGCCCCYTCGATGAGAATGGGGGCGTGCTCTGTCCTCCTTTCCCTGTAGTCCACAATAATCTCCTTAGTCTTGGTTATGTTGAGGGATAGGTTGTTATTCTGGCACCACACGGCCAGGTCTCTGACTTCCTCCCTATAGGCTGTCTCGTCGTTGTCGGTGATCAGGCCTACCACTGTTGTGTCGTCTGCAAACTTAATGATGGTGTTGGAGTCATGCCTGGCCATGCAGTCGTGGGTGAACAGGGAGTACAGGAGGGGACTGAGCACGCACCCCTGGGGAGCTCCAGTGTTGAGGATCAGCGTGGCAGATGTGTTGCTACCTACCCTCACCACCTGGGGGCGGCCCGTCAGGAAGTCCAGGATCCAGTTGCAGAGGGAGGTGTTTAGTTCCAGGAGCCTTAGCTTAGTGATGAGCTTTGAGGGCACTATGGTGTTGAACGCTGAYCTGTAGTCAATGAARAMRATTCTCACATAYGRGTTCCTTTTGTCCAGGTGGGAAAGGACAGTGTGGAGTGCAATAGAGATTGCGTCATCTGTGGATCTGTTTGGGCGGTATGCAAATTGAAGTGGGTCTAGGGTTTCTGGGATAATGGTGTTGATGTGAGCCATTACCAGCCTTTCATAGCACTTCATGGCTACGGACGTGAGTGCTACGGGTCTGTAGTCATTTACAGTTCCAGTACCTACAGGTATATGGGCCACTGGCACCTCTGATATTTCAGTACAGATTAAAATGGGTAAGTGGTAAAGTGGGGTACCAGTAATTCAGATGTTTTACTGCTTGAGAATTGATTCTTCTTATTGTGCACTGGCTCTGAAATAGGAATGTACACACGCACAGACGCACAAGCACAGACACACACAGCGGCTTCAATGAAAACATGAGTCCATCGGTCATACATTGGCTTTAAGCCTTGGGATTCTTACACATCTCTCTACATTGTGCGTTCGCTTTTGTATGGTAATGTATCGTTGTTATTTAAGTAATAGCTAGTGGGCACATTTCCAGAACAGTGGTCATATACCCGACTTAACATCAACCCTTTTCAGGACACAGGTGGAGCACTATATGAATGAGTGACGGAGATGAGGAGAGACAGAGTTCAAGAGATGAGGAGCACATGGAGAGCAGGAGAGTTAGAGCAGAGATCGAGGAGAATGTAGGAGGCAGAGAGATAGAGAGAGGACGTAGAAGGGGAGCAAGATGATGATGAGAGGGACGCATGAGAGAGAGAGATGAGCGTTTATGTAGCGTGATGATCGAGAGTGAGAGAGCAGTATGACGAAGAAGTAGAGGAGAGAGCAAGAGAACGTATGACGCGTATGCAAGAGAAGTGAGAGGCGATGCACATCCTTCGATCGTATGTGTGCAGGCCAGGTATAAATGACGGGACGATTATGGAAAGTCCAAGGCTATGGGGCCGACACACTTGAAATTGCAGCTGTCATCAATGAGCAAATTAAAAGCCCGTCCCTGTTTCCTTGAACTCAACACATCCTCTTGACAGTTACAAAATCTCTAGAACGTAGCCATTATTGATAACGCATTTTTATTTGGCAGTGACAGAGAATAGGGAAGGTAGCTTGCATGCAGTAATGTGAGATGTTTAACCATTAGAAGATAGAGAGTGAGGACATTGTAGAGATGAATGAGTGAAGAAGAGAGAAGAGAGCCATGTATGATGCTATGTATGAGAGCAGGAAGAGAATGTAGAGAGATTGATGTAGGTATGAATATGAGATGAGGCGATACAGGAATAGCACCACCGCGAATTAGAGAGTGAGACGACAAGAGTAGAGAGGACGATGCTTAGAAGATGTATTTGGAGAGTGTAGATGAGAGTACGCATAAGAGAGAGAGAGAGCTAGTATGTCAGAAGTAGATATACGAGAGAGTTGGCACTGAGTGATATGATGCAGAGAGAATGAGAGAGTGAGAGTAGACACACGAGAGAGAGGTGGTAAAAAAAACCTTTGTAGAATACACCACAGGATGGAGAGACAATGAACCTAGCTGAAGCAGTTTATGTTTAATTCTGAGATGGCATAGTAGGGAGAGCAAGCAGATTATGATTCAGCACATATGTAATTAGAATTTGCGATCAACATACATTGAGGAACTGTAAGGAAAGCGCCCTGTCTTATGCTATTGTTTTATCATATTATTGTTTTTATATAAGTATAGGCAAAGATGAGACTTCATCTTTTTTGCCATCTGGTGTGCATATGTTTTGTGTAAAAGTCGATCGATTCTTCGTATATTATAAGCTGCACGTATTATCATATGAGCGCTCTCAAGTTTACACATATAGGTATGCTCAGAATGACTCAAGAGAACCTTGAGTTTATAGCACTCTGTTTCATACTGCAAGAATGTGTTTCTATAACGCTGTTTTCCTATTTTGGTTGATGTAACTCACTGTTATACTTAGAAAATATGTAATATATATCATAATAGTAGTCTTGAAGCAATATCGCTTTCTATGACTGACGGTTATTCAATAGTTCTTATGCCACCTCTGATCATGTTAGGACACCTTGTTGTCCTATGTAGACTCTTTGCTCTCCTCTCGATGAATTACTGATGAATTCACTACCTGTTTTTCGAGAAAGATGATTTCCTCTCATACAGACTATCCGTAAACACCACTCCCTGTTCATGCGTAGAACGCTGAGTGTATTTGTAGTTAGTAAACCGACACGGAATATGAATATCTCTATCTGTTAGAAAACATTTCATGCTTTGCCACTATTCGTTGTTTTAAGACTTAAATAGTCATATTCGGGCAGAATTCCATATAGTTTCGAGTGTATATTCTTTCGTATTAAAACATGGTTATGTAGTATTTTCCTTGATGTATAATATCGTTTTTTACTATATTTGTTAATTTATTAATCTGTTTCTCTCTCTGTTTTGTTGAGGAGATCAGTGTCATGAAGAACTAAGTGCATTTTCCTCCATAATACTGCCATCTCATCGCATTGTAAGATCTTTATCTTTTATCCATGATCAAATATGTATGGTATAAAATTTAATGACTAAGTGAATAGTGTTACTCTTAGTTTGGAAGAGTGAGTATGGTATATCCATAACCGCTATAGTATACTTTTAGTTTTTCCGTCCAAATCTTATATAATGTTGTAATTTTCTGTTAGTCACTCAGGTTTATTCACTCATTGACTAGCCAATCGTCTTTACTGCACTAATTAATAGAATATCATCGATTAAATCCCACTATGACTTATATACTTGTTTGTTCACAGGTCAAATCTCTACAGATAGAGGCGGTCAAACTATATTTACTTTGTATGGGATCAAGAGAGTAACTGAAAAGATTGGAGGCATGCTAGACAATTGTTACTCTGACAAAGAAAGTATATCAAATCACAAAGGTATCATGTGGCAAACGGTCAGACGATGCTCTGCAAGGACGGGGATAGAACAGGTGGACCCCTCATTTTCAAATATGAAAGACATGAGATATACGGAAAAGAGAACTAAGATATTGGTCTCATTAATCAGGAATAATTCAGCCATATGTGTATACCATATTATTTGCTCCCTTAGTTCAAATCAGGATGGAGATACACAACAACTTTGTTCTCTTCCAGTAGACATTGAATAATTTTCATTGGTCTCTACACATCCAAATTATTAATACTACACTATTTCATAAACGTGTCCCCTCTGCATCATAATTTGTGAATTCTAATTCAGGGCACTCGGTGATGATAGTTTGTGTTAGAAGTGATTCTGCCTTTACGGTCCTGTTGTACAGGTACTACAAACTATCAAATCATTATTGTCGATACGTTAAGGAGTCCCAATCTTCATAATGGATTTGAATAGTATCTTAGGTTGCACTAAAGATACAGACATGTAGATTATGGGACATAGATAATAACTTTACGAAGAAGTGTGGTCTCATAACCACTGATTGGAGACCCAATATGGATTTAATAGAGCACAAAAGTCTGTTGTAATTACATCCCACACTTCTAACTAATATATCTCAATAGATCTGAACGCGTGAACGCGGTCCATGCAACGTGCCTTGGACTATCAGAATCACTAATACCTGACTCTAGTTATGGACACACTATTGGAACGTTGAATTAGAATTTTTAGGTGTTTAGAAGTATCATAGTTGGTAATCGATACCTCCTAAATATTATTTGCTAGTTACAATTGTCTACTGTCCATGGAGGACAATTTGTTCTTAACTAAGACAAGAGAATAATATACTAAAACTTAATATGAAATATGTCACTCCATTTGTACCACATCATAAGGTGCCCTCCCTTATTTTGTTTCGGTGTGATGTATCCTTGTAAAATAATCAGTATACTGTTCAGTACTGTTTCGTTTTATCAGCTTTTAGCGACATAGTTACAAGTTACCTTGTCTTTTCTTATTATCATCTGCATGAAAGTGCCATTAACAATTGATAAAACAGCAGTGTGTCTGTCTAATACTGTAGTTTCAACCAACTGATCAAACCAAATAACGGGAAAATTCACGATACTGAACTAAATATAGCTCAGGTCTTTTAGCTCTAACGCCATCAGTTATGATGTGTCGGTAAGAGCATTAATAGCTAAAAGACGTATCGCTAGAGTTGCCATCCGAATAATGACAGATCACAAATAAGAACATGTAGATTCTATTTAAATGTCTGAAGGAAATTACATAAAGAATAGACTGGAGAGTTGTTTAGAATCAATTATGGTAAATTACCACAAGGTTGCTAACAAGATACAACAGAATGTATTTAAACATCAATAATTTATGAAACAGAGAAATTTAACGCTACTAGACTGAGATGGCAAGAGATTTGGATGGTAAATAGCACCATATTACGAAACATTAGGCTTCACGCAACATGGTCTTTTCTAGACACAAGGTAGGAACAACAGATATACATTACAGAAACAAAGAGATTTTTTTGACAAGAACTCAACATCGTACTTGGAAAAGAAGGTGTAGTCAGTGAACAGACCAGTTTCCTATTGCCTAGTAAATCGCTGAAACAGGATTATACTTATGAGAACACTGTTTAAAAAGGCAACAGGATAGATCGCATAAAACATGGTTTTCATAACAGATAGTTACTCTATTTGCGTTTTATCCGTCCTCATCCTCGCCCTCTGAATGACGATATACTGTGAGGAATTCTTTCCAAAAAAAAAAGGAATTCCTCCAGTGAATTACTCAGGGCAAAAGATCCTCAGGCAGGTCAAATGACAGAAGGAAGAACTATTTTTGAATCCCTATCAGTAGAGGTATTTCCAGACTTTTTTTTTATTAATACCTCTAAAGGGTCGCAGTATTATAGCTTGTATATTATCTTACTCCTATGGAAATGGTAGTCTGTCAAGTACTCAGCAAGAAGATGTCACTTATCACATCAAAACAACCCAGATGGCAAAAAAAAAATGAAGATCTCATGTCCTTTCTAAAAAAAAATATATAAAAAACAACTGGAGGCCTCTTACACTTCAATGTTGTGATGCAAAAATACTAGCGAAGACATAGCACTCAGAATTAAAAAAAGGTTTTAGTAGTTTGTCATACCTGGATCAGACAGGTTTTTTACATGAGATACATGGGAAAATATCAGTACGAGATATTAATTGAAATACAGTAGAACAACATCAAATATTTAAGAAGCCCAGGCTTGGTATTCAGAGTCGGATTTAGAAACAAAACTCTTTGATAAAGTACAATGGATTCATATATAAATGCCTAGAAAATATTCAATGGTTAAATTAATGTAATAATCTATCCCTAGTCCTAGGTGTGGTAAATAATGGCTACTTCTCCAAGAGAGTTTTGAACTGTCCAGAGGAGTTAAACAAGGGTGTCACCATATCTATTCGTTTATAATGGCCATCGAAATGCCCATTGAAATGCCCATTGAACTGCCCATTGAAATGCATACGATAATGCCCTTGAATGCCCATTGAAATGCCCATTGATGCAAACGAAATGCCCATTGAAAATGCACCAATTGAAATGCCCATCTGAAATCACATTGAAAATGCCACTAGCTATTAAAATACAGATCATCAAACACATTAGAGAAGTTAAGAAAATCCAGGTTAAAGCCATGTATGACCATGACATCATGTTTTCTATTGAATCCGCATGCTAAGATCCCTGGCAATGTCCATTGAAAATACTAGATAACTTTTTCTGTACATTACCTCTGGACTACAAACCTAATCATGATAAACGTGTACCATACTACATACTGGATCTTAAAAGACACCATTTCTACCTGAACCGCTGAGGTTTTACTATAAAATGGGCTGACAGTGGAGTAGAATACTTGGCATTCACATCAAGAAAATATATAATGAGCACTCTCACAATGAATTTCAAATAGAAACTTGTAAAAAAAAAAATAGACAAGATCCTGCAACCATTGGAGAGGTTAAATACCTGTCATACTTATGGAAAAAACTGCACTGATTTAACTCCTTAGTCATATCTCGGTTTACTAACATCCTATGCGCTGCCCTACTCACTGATGGTTTCAGGAGTCATATGGGATTATGAAACAATCCACATGTATCTTTATCTAGGATGCTAAAACTAACACGATAAAGTGTGCCTATCTATAATAATACGAATATAAACTGGGTGGGTTTAAGAACGATTAAAATTATAAAGCAGCTAACCTCTCTCCAAAAGCTCATCGTAAACAGAAAGTTTTTGAACCCCAAATGGTTTTGCAAGCAGATTACTCAGAGAAAACTCATCCGCTTGTTAACAATGCCTTTTTTGCCTTTGATGCAAATTGTAATTATCTCATTTTTCGATGAATTGAAAATGAAACCTTGTTCAAAAGTATCTATCTTTCCTCAAACCAAGCAATTGCGGAACCTGGTAACATTTCAAATTTCATCCCACCTGAAAAAGATAGAACAAATATTATAACAAATATTATGGTTGAATTCCAAATGTAGACAGTTGATAAAATATACCACCTGTATTTGTGAGAAACTAGCTGTTGGGAGATTTGAGAGAGACTGATACACGTCAATTACTAATATAAGTAATC